>NW_025959523.1:0-49650 GCF_023159225.1 Perognathus longimembris pacificus | reverse complement strand
TCAGCGGCTGAATTCCTGAGTCTTGTCCCCTGCACTCATACTTGCTTCAGCACAAACTCCCTGAGATTCTCTCTTCATGCCCTCCTTGAGCCTGACTTGCTGCTCCTTCCACTCCTAGCATTAGCCTTCCTGCCTCCAGACTCCTATCAACTCACGCGTGCCACCGGGCCTCTGCCCCTTTGCCTCTGCCTCTGCTTCCCATTTTCCCCCTCCTCCTTCTGAGCTTCCCGGGCTGCACAGCTCCCGACGCATCTCTTCCCTTCCTCTGAGGAATTCAGAACCCCCCTCCCTCTTCCTGGCCCTTCTTATCTTCTCCAATTCGCCCTCTGCTCTCATCCTCTGTACTCCTGGCCTCTCCCGGTCCTCTCGTGCACAACAGTCCGCATTCATCTAAGCTGTTGTCTCCCTGTTCGGTCCCCAAATCCCTCTGCTTCTTTTCTCGGTGCAGGAGGTGTGCATATGAGGTAGGAGGGTAGCGGCCTTCCTTTTCTACCTTGTGGCTCCTTCTCCTGCGACTGACATCCTATTAGTCTGGAAAAAGCATCTGCTCACTTGACCGAGACCACTTGAAGTCCTTCCCTGGCTTGCTAGGGAGGAGCCTGGTGTGATACTGAGGTTGCAGGACTGCGCATGCGCGGCCCGCCGAGGAGGAGCAGCATAGCCTCCGGGAGGTGGCTGGATGTTTTGGGTTTCCATGCCTTGCCCAGTGTGCTGAGGTGCATTTGCATTTGCATTCCAACAGGATCAGCTTTAGCGGGAGGGGGAGTGACGCCTCCTAGCCGTAGTCAGTTGGTGCTCACAGGCCATCAGGCCCTGCTTATGCCTCCTTGACTGCACATGCGCCCCAGGGGAGCGGGGAAGCCTCTGGGCGGTGCCCGGAGGGTTTGGCGCTCTGTGACGTGGTCAGGTTCTAGGCGCCACCTGCTGACGTGTGCCAGTGTTCCAAGTGGAGTTGCCATAGCGAAAGGGACGCGAAGGCCCTTAGGGGTTGGCTCTGACTGCTCACCAGTTCTCACAGGCCAACAGGGAAGTACAGGAGCTCCGGAGCCTCAAATCGCGCACCTGGAAACCCCGCTGGGACGGGCTGGGTCCACTTCTCCCCTCCGCTCCCGCTCCATCCCACATCCTGGCTCAACCCGTGTTGGACAGCTCCCCCACCTCCTCTGCCCTTGCCAGACCTGGAAGTGGCCGGTGTCTGAATCCGCCACCTCTCTCCCCATCAACGTCATCTGTTTGATGACAGCAGAATGGAGATTCAAGGTCAGCAGCTGAGGGGTTATTGGGTTCTCCTAACTGCACAGGTGTCTTCCCCTGCTGTCCTCACCTGTTTCCCATTCCCTGTACCATGCAGCTTGAGCGACCTGAATTGCAAACCACCCTTGGCGGAATGCAATGAGGGGAGACATGTGAATGCAGCAGGACCACGGGATGATGCCCAGGAAGTGCCCCAACCAAAGAAGGCATGCTTTACCCCTCTGGTCTACACCCTGAAGCAAGGCACTGTAGGCAGAGAGGGGCAGAGGCCTGTGCCCCAGAATGCCCTGGCTCTATTTCCGTCTCGTTGGTACATGGAGGGGGTGGGGGAGGAGGGGCGCCCGTCCCGTGGCCAGCATCCTGGCCTTCCTTGCCACCAACTTCCATCAGCGGCTGAATTCCTGAGTCTTGTCCCCTGCACTCATACTTGCTTCAGCACAAACTCCCTGAGATTCTCTCTTCATGCCCTCCTTGAGCCTGACTTGCTGCTCCTTCCACTCCTAGCATTAGCCTTCCTGCCTCCAGACTCCTATCAACTCACGCGTGCCACCGGGCCTCTGCCCCTTTGCCTCTGCCTCTGCTTCCCATTTTCCCCCTCCTCCTTCTGAGCTTCCCGGGCTGCACAGCTCCCGACGCATCTCTTCCCTTCCTCTGAGGAATTCAGAACCCCCTCCCTCTTCCTGGCCCTTCTTATCTTCTCCAATTCGCCCTCTGCTCTCATCCTCTGTACTCCTGGCCTCTCCCGGTCCTCTCGTGCACAACAGTCCGCATTCATCTAAGCTGTTGTCTCCCTGTTCGGTCCCCAAATCCCTCTGCTTCTTTTCTCGGTGCAGGAGGTGTGCATATGAGGTAGGAGGGTAGCGGCCTTCCTTTTCTACCTTGTGGCTCCTTCTCCTGCGACTGACATCCTATTAGTCTGGAAAAAGCATCTGCTCACTTGACCGAGACCACTTGAAGTCCTTCCCTGGCTTGCTAGGGAGGAGCCTGGTGTGATACTGAGGTTGCAGGACTGCGCATGCGCGGCCCGCCGAGGAGGAGCAGCATAGCCTCCGGGAGGTGGCTGGATGTTTTGGGTTTCCATGCCTTGCCCAGTGTGCTGAGGTGCATTTGCATTTGCATTCCAACAGGATCAGCTTTAGCGGGAGGGGGAGTGACGCCTCCTAGCCGTAGTCAGTTGGTGCTCACAGGCCATCAGGCCCTGCTTATGCCTCCTTGACTGCACATGCGCCCCAGGGGAGCGGGGAAGCCTCTGGGCGGTGCCCGGAGGGTTTGGCGCTCTGTGACGTGGTCAGGTTCTAGGCGCCACCTGCTGACGTGTGCCAGTGTTCCAAGTGGAGTTGCCATAGCGAAAGGGACGCGAAGGCCCTTAGGGGTTGGCTCTGACTGCTCACCAGTTCTCACAGGCCAACAGGGAAGTACAGGAGCTCCGGAGCCTCAAATCGCGCACCTGGAAACCCCGCTGGGACGGGCTGGGTCCACTTCTCCCCTCCGCTCCCGCTCCATCCCACATCCTGGCTCAACCCGTGTTGGACAGCTCCCCCACCTCCTCTGCCCTTGCCAGACCTGGAAGTGGCCGGTGTCTGAATCCGCCACCTCTCTCCCCATCAACGTCATCTGTTTGATGACAGCAGAATGGAGATTCAAGGTCAGCAGCTGAGGGGTTATTGGGTTCTCCTAACTGCACAGGTGTCTTCCCCTGCTGTCCTCACCTGTTTCCCATTCCCTGTACCATGCAGCTTGAGCGACCTGAATTGCAAACCACCCTTGGCGGAATGCAATGAGGGGAGACATGTGAATGCAGCAGGACCACGGGATGATGCCCAGGAAGTGCCCCAACCAAAGAAGGCATGCTTTACCCCTCTGGTCTACACCCTGAAGCAAGGCACTGTAGGCAGAGAGGGGCAGAGGCCTGTGCCCCAGAATGCCCTGGCTCTATTTCCGTCTCGTTGGTACATGGAGGGGGTGGGGGAGGAGGGGCGCCCGTCCCGTGGCCAGCATCCTGGCCTTCCTTGCCACCAACTTCCATCAGCGGCTGAATTCCTGAGTCTTGTCCCCTGCACTCATACTTGCTTCAGCACAAACTCCCTGAGATTCTCTCTTCATGCCCTCCTTGAGCCTGACTTGCTGCTCCTTCCACTCCTAGCATTAGCCTTCCTGCCTCCAGACTCCTATCAACTCACGCGTGCCACCGGGCCTCTGCCCCTTTGCCTCTGCCTCTGCTTCCCATTTTCCCCCTCCTCCTTCTGAGCTTCCCGGGCTGCACAGCTCCCGACGCATCTCTTCCCTTCCTCTGAGGAATTCAGAACCCCCTCCCTCTTCCTGGCCCTTCTTATCTTCTCCAATTCGCCCTCTGCTCTCATCCTCTGTACTCCTGGCCTCTCCCGGTCCTCTCGTGCACAACAGTCCGCATTCATCTAAGCTGTTGTCTCCCTGTTCGGTCCCCAAATCCCTCTGCTTCTTTTCTCGGTGCAGGAGGTGTGCATATGAGGTAGGAGGGTAGCGGCCTTCCTTTTCTACCTTGTGGCTCCTTCTCCTGCGACTGACATCCTATTAGTCTGGAAAAAGCATCTGCTCACTTGACCGAGACCACTTGAGGTCCTTCCCTGGCTTGCTAGGGAGGAGCCTGGTGTGATACTGAGGTTGCAGGACTGCGCATGCGCGGCCCGCCGAGGAGGAGCAGCATAGCCTCCGGGAGGTGGCTGGATGTTTTGGGTTTCCATGCCTTGCCCAGTGTGCTGAGGTGCATTTGCATTTGCATTCCAACAGGATCAGCTTTAGCGGGAGGGGGAGTGACGCCTCCTAGCCGTAGTCAGTTGGTGCTCACAGGCCATCAGGCCCTGCTTATGCCTCCTTGACTGCACATGCGCCCCAGGGGTGCGGGGAAGCCTCTGGGCGGTGCCCGGAGGGTTTGGCGCTCTGTGACGTGGTCAGGTTCTAGGCGCCACCTGCTGACGTGTGCCAGTGTTCCAAGTGGAGTTGCCATAGCGAAAGGGACGCGAAGGCCCTTAGGGGTTGGCTCTGACTGCTCACCAGTTCTCACAGGCCAACAGGGAAGTACAGGAGCTCCGGAGCCTCAAATCGCGCACCTGGAAACCCCGCTGGGACGGGCTGGGTCCACTTCTCCCCTCCGCTCCCGCTCCATCCCACATCCTGGCTCAACCCGTGTTGGACAGCTCCCCCACCTCCTCTGCCCTTGCCAGACCTGGAAGTGGCCGGTGTCTGAATCCGCCACCTCTCTCCCCATCAACGTCATCTGTTTGATGACAGCAGAATGGAGATTCAAGGTCAGCAGCTGAGGGGTTATTGGGTTCTCCTAACTGCACAGGTGTCTTCCCCTGCTGTCCTCACCTGTTTCCCATTCCCTGTACCATGCAGCTTGAGCGACCTGAATTGCAAACCACTCTTGGCGGAATGCAATGAGGGGAGACATGTGAATGCAGCAGGACCACGGGATGATGCCCAGGAAGTGCCCCAACCAAAGAAGGCATGCTTTACCCCTCTGGTCTACACCCTGAAGCAAGGCACTGTAGGCAGAGAGGGGCAGAGGCCTGTGCCCCAGAATGCCCTGGCTCTATTTCCGTCTCGTTGGTACATGGAGGGGGTGGGGGAGGAGGGGCGCCCGTCCCGTGGCCAGCATCCTGGCCTTCCTTGCCACCAACTTCCATCAGCGGCTGAATTCCTGAGTCTTGTCCCCTGCACTCATACTTGCTTCAGCACAAACTCCCTGAGATTCTCTCTTCATGCCCTCCTTGAGCCTGACTTGCTGCTCCTTCCACTCCTAGCATTAGCCTTCCTGCCTCCAGACTCCTATCAACTCACGCGTGCCACCGGGCCTCTGCCCCTTTGCCTCTGCCTCTGCTTCCCATTTTCCCCCTCCTCCTTCTGAGCTTCCCGGGCTGCACAGCTCCCGACGCATCTCTTCCCTTCCTCTGAGGAATTCAGAACCCCCTCCCTCTTCCTGGCCCTTCTTATCTTCTCCAATTCGCCCTCTGCTCTCATCCTCTGTACTCCTGGCCTCTCCCGGTCCTCTCGTGCACAACAGTCCGCATTCATCTAAGCTGTTGTCTCCCTGTTCGGTCCCCAAATCCCTCTGCTTCTTTTCTCGGTGCAGGAGGTGTGCATATGAGGTAGGAGGGTAGCGGCCTTCCTTTTCTACCTTGTGGCTCCTTCTCCTGCGACTGACATCCTATTAGTCTGGAAAAAGCATCTGCTCACTTGACCGAGACCACTTGAAGTCCTTCCCTGGCTTGCTAGGGAGGAGCCTGGTGTGATACTGAGGTTGCAGGACTGCGCATGCGCGGCCCGCCGAGGAGGAGCAGCATAGCCTCCGGGAGGTGGCTGGATGTTTTGGGTTTCCATGCCTTGCCCAGTGTGCTGAGGTGCATTTGCATTTGCATTCCAACAGGATCAGCTTTAGCGGGAGGGGGAGTGACGCCTCCTAGCCGTAGTCAGTTGGTGCTCACAGGCCATCAGGCCCTGCTTATGCCTCCTTGACTGCACATGCGCCCCAGGGGTGCGGGGAAGCCTCTGGGCGGTGCCCGGAGGGTTTGGCGCTCTGTGACGTGGTCAGGTTCTAGGCGCCACCTGCTGACGTGTGCCAGTGTTCCAAGTGGAGTTGCCATAGCGAAAGGGACGCGAAGGCCCTTAGGGGTTGGCTCTGACTGCTCACCAGTTCTCACAGGCCAACAGGGAAGTACAGGAGCTCCGGAGCCTCAAATCGCGCACCTGGAAACCCCGCTGGGACGGGCTGGGTCCACTTCTCCCCTCCGCTCCCGCTCCATCCCACATCCTGGCTCAACCCGTGTTGGACAGCTCCCCCACCTCCTCTGCCCTTGCCAGACCTGGAAGTGGCCGGTGTCTGAATCCGCCACCTCTCTCCCCATCAACGTCATCTGTTTGATGACAGCAGAATGGAGATTCAAGGTCAGCAGCTGAGGGGTTATTGGGTTCTCCTAACTGCACAGGTGTCTTCCCCTGCTGTCCTCACCTGTTTCCCATTCCCTGTACCATGCAGCTTGAGCGACCTGAATTGCAAACCACTCTTGGCGGAATGCAATGAGGGGAGACATGTGAATGCAGCAGGACCACGGGATGATGCCCAGGAAGTGCCCCAACCAAAGAAGGCATGCTTTACCCCTCTGGTCTACACCCTGAAGCAAGGCACTGTAGGCAGAGAGGGGCAGAGGCCTGTGCCCCAGAATGCCCTGGCTCTATTTCCGTCTCGTTGGTACATGGAGGGGGTGGGGGAGGAGGGGCGCCCGTCCCGTGGCCAGCATCCTGGCCTTCCTTGCCACCAACTTCCATCAGCGGCTGAATTCCTGAGTCTTGTCCCCTGCACTCATACTTGCTTCAGCACAAACTCCCTGAGATTCTCTCTTCATGCCCTCCTTGAGCCTGACTTGCTGCTCCTTCCACTCCTAGCATTAGCCTTCCTGCCTCCAGACTCCTATCAACTCACGCGTGCCACCGGGCCTCTGCCCCTTTGCCTCTGCCTCTGCTTCCCATTTTCCCCCTCCTCCTTCTGAGCTTCCCGGGCTGCACAGCTCCCGACGCATCTCTTCCCTTCCTCTGAGGAATTCAGAACCCCCTCCCTCTTCCTGGCCCTTCTTATCTTCTCCAATTCGCCCTCTGCTCTCATCCTCTGTACTCCTGGCCTCTCCCGGTCCTCTCGTGCACAACAGTCCGCATTCATCTAAGCTGTTGTCTCCCTGTTCGGTCCCCAAATCCCTCTGCTTCTTTTCTCGGTGCAGGAGGTGTGCATATGAGGTAGGAGGGTAGCGGCCTTCCTTTTCTACCTTGTGGCTCCTTCTCCTGCGACTGACATCCTATTAGTCTGGAAAAAGCATCTGCTCACTTGACCGAGACCACTTGAAGTCCTTCCCTGGCTTGCTAGGGAGGAGCCTGGTGTGATACTGAGGTTGCAGGACTGCGCATGCGCGGCCCGCCGAGGAGGAGCAGCATAGCCTCCGGGAGGTGGCTGGATGTTTTGGGTTTCCATGCCTTGCCCAGTGTGCTGAGGTGCATTTGCATTTGCATTCCAACAGGATCAGCTTTAGCGGGAGGGGGAGTGACGCCTCCTAGCCGTAGTCAGTTGGTGCTCACAGGCCATCAGGCCCTGCTTATGCCTCCTTGACTGCACATGCGCCCCAGGGGTGCGGGGAAGCCTCTGGGCGGTGCCCGGAGGGTTTGGCGCTCTGTGACGTGGTCAGGTTCTAGGCGCCACCTGCTGACGTGTGCCAGTGTTCCAAGTGGAGTTGCCATAGCGAAAGGGACGCGAAGGCCCTTAGGGGTTGGCTCTGACTGCTCACCAGTTCTCACAGGCCAACAGGGAAGTACAGGAGCTCCGGAGCCTCAAATCGCGCACCTGGAAACCCCGCTGGGACGGGCTGGGTCCACTTCTCCCCTCCGCTCCCGCTCCATCCCACATCCTGGCTCAACCCGTGTTGGACAGCTCCCCCACCTCCTCTGCCCTTGCCAGACCTGGAAGTGGCCGGTGTCTGAATCCGCCACCTCTCTCCCCATCAACGTCATCTGTTTGATGACAGCAGAATGGAGATTCAAGGTCAGCAGCTGAGGGGTTATTGGGTTCTCCTAACTGCACAGGTGTCTTCCCCTGCTGTCCTCACCTGTTTCCCATTCCCTGTACCATGCAGCTTGAGCGACCTGAATTGCAAACCACTCTTGGCGGAATGCAATGAGGGGAGACATGTGAATGCAGCAGGACCACGGGATGATGCCCAGGAAGTGCCCCAACCAAAGAAGGCATGCTTTACCCCTCTGGTCTACACCCTGAAGCAAGGCACTGTAGGCAGAGAGGGGCAGAGGCCTGTGCCCCAGAATGCCCTGGCTCTATTTCCGTCTCGTTGGTACATGGAGGGGGTGGGGGAGGAGGGGCGCCCGTCCCGTGGCCAGCATCCTGGCCTTCCTTGCCACCAACTTCCATCAGCGGCTGAATTCCTGAGTCTTGTCCCCTGCACTCATACTTGCTTCAGCACAAACTCCCTGAGATTCTCTCTTCATGCCCTCCTTGAGCCTGACTTGCTGCTCCTTCCACTCCTAGCATTAGCCTTCCTGCCTCCAGACTCCTATCAACTCACGCGTGCCACCGGGCCTCTGCCCCTTTGCCTCTGCCTCTGCTTCCCATTTTCCCCCTCCTCCTTCTGAGCTTCCCGGGCTGCACAGCTCCCGACGCATCTCTTCCCTTCCTCTGAGGAATTCAGAACCCCCTCCCTCTTCCTGGCCCTTCTTATCTTCTCCAATTCGCCCTCTGCTCTCATCCTCTGTACTCCTGGCCTCTCCCGGTCCTCTCGTGCACAACAGTCCGCATTCATCTAAGCTGTTGTCTCCCTGTTCGGTCCCCAAATCCCTCTGCTTCTTTTCTCGGTGCAGGAGGTGTGCATATGAGGTAGGAGGGTAGCGGCCTTCCTTTTCTACCTTGTGGCTCCTTCTCCTGCGACTGACATCCTATTAGTCTGGAAAAAGCATCTGCTCACTTGACCGAGACCACTTGAGGTCCTTCCCTGGCTTGCTAGGGAGGAGCCTGGTGTGATACTGAGGTTGCAGGACTGCGCATGCGCGGCCCGCCGAGGAGGAGCAGCATAGCCTCCGGGAGGTGGCTGGATGTTTTGGGTTTCCATGCCTTGCCCAGTGTGCTGAGGTGCATTTGCATTTGCATTCCAACAGGATCAGCTTTAGCGGGAGGGGGAGTGACGCCTCCTAGCCGTAGTCAGTTGGTGCTCACAGGCCATCAGGCCCTGCTTATGCCTCCTTGACTGCACATGCGCCCCAGGGGTGCGGGGAAGCCTCTGGGCGGTGCCCGGAGGGTTTGGCGCTCTGTGACGTGGTCAGGTTCTAGGCGCCACCTGCTGACGTGTGCCAGTGTTCCAAGTGGAGTTGCCATAGCGAAAGGGACGCGAAGGCCCTTAGGGGTTGGCTCTGACTGCTCACCAGTTCTCACAGGCCAACAGGGAAGTACAGGAGCTCCGGAGCCTCAAATCGCGCACCTGGAAACCCCGCTGGGACGGGCTGGGTCCACTTCTCCCCTCCGCTCCCGCTCCATCCCACATCCTGGCTCAACCCGTGTTGGACAGCTCCCCCACCTCCTCTGCCCTTGCCAGACCTGGAAGTGGCCGGTGTCTGAATCCGCCACCTCTCTCCCCATCAACGTCATCTGTTTGATGACAGCAGAATGGAGATTCAAGGTCAGCAGCTGAGGGGTTATTGGGTTCTCCTAACTGCACAGGTGTCTTCCCCTGCTGTCCTCACCTGTTTCCCATTCCCTGTACCATGCAGCTTGAGCGACCTGAATTGCAAACCACTCTTGGCGGAATGCAATGAGGGGAGACATGTGAATGCAGCAGGACCACGGGATGATGCCCAGGAAGTGCCCCAACCAAAGAAGGCATGCTTTACCCCTCTGGTCTACACCCTGAAGCAAGGCACTGTAGGCAGAGAGGGGCAGAGGCCTGTGCCCCAGAATGCCCTGGCTCTATTTCCGTCTCGTTGGTACATGGAGGGGGTGGGGGAGGAGGGGCGCCCGTCCCGTGGCCAGCATCCTGGCCTTCCTTGCCACCAACTTCCATCAGCGGCTGAATTCCTGAGTCTTGTCCCCTGCACTCATACTTGCTTCAGCACAAACTCCCTGAGATTCTCTCTTCATGCCCTCCTTGAGCCTGACTTGCTGCTCCTTCCACTCCTAGCATTAGCCTTCCTGCCTCCAGACTCCTATCAACTCACGCGTGCCACCGGGCCTCTGCCCCTTTGCCTCTGCCTCTGCTTCCCATTTTCCCCCTCCTCCTTCTGAGCTTCCCGGGCTGCACAGCTCCCGACGCATCTCTTCCCTTCCTCTGAGGAATTCAGAACCCCCTCCCTCTTCCTGGCCCTTCTTATCTTCTCCAATTCGCCCTCTGCTCTCATCCTCTGTACTCCTGGCCTCTCCCGGTCCTCTCGTGCACAACAGTCCGCATTCATCTAAGCTGTTGTCTCCCTGTTCGGTCCCCAAATCCCTCTGCTTCTTTTCTCGGTGCAGGAGGTGTGCATATGAGGTAGGAGGGTAGCGGCCTTCCTTTTCTACCTTGTGGCTCCTTCTCCTGCGACTGACATCCTATTAGTCTGGAAAAAGCATCTGCTCACTTGACCGAGACCACTTGAGGTCCTTCCCTGGCTTGCTAGGGAGGAGCCTGGTGTGATACTGAGGTTGCAGGACTGCGCATGCGCGGCCCGCCGAGGAGGAGCAGCATAGCCTCCGGGAGGTGGCTGGATGTTTTGGGTTTCCATGCCTTGCCCAGTGTGCTGAGGTGCATTTGCATTTGCATTCCAACAGGATCAGCTTTAGCGGGAGGGGGAGTGACGCCTCCTAGCCGTAGTCAGTTGGTGCTCACAGGCCATCAGGCCCTGCTTATGCCTCCTTGACTGCACATGCGCCCCAGGGGTGCGGGGAAGCCTCTGGGCGGTGCCCGGAGGGTTTGGCGCTCTGTGACGTGGTCAGGTTCTAGGCGCCACCTGCTGACGTGTGCCAGTGTTCCAAGTGGAGTTGCCATAGCGAAAGGGACGCGAAGGCCCTTAGGGGTTGGCTCTGACTGCTCACCAGTTCTCACAGGCCAACAGGGAAGTACAGGAGCTCCGGAGCCTCAAATCGCGCACCTGGAAACCCCGCTGGGACGGGCTGGGTCCACTTCTCCCCTCCGCTCCCGCTCCATCCCACATCCTGGCTCAACCCGTGTTGGACAGCTCCCCCACCTCCTCTGCCCTTGCCAGACCTGGAAGTGGCCGGTGTCTGAATCCGCCACCTCTCTCCCCATCAACGTCATCTGTTTGATGACAGCAGAATGGAGATTCAAGGTCAGCAGCTGAGGGGTTATTGGGTTCTCCTAACTGCACAGGTGTCTTCCCCTGCTGTCCTCACCTGTTTCCCATTCCCTGTACCATGCAGCTTGAGCGACCTGAATTGCAAACCACTCTTGGCGGAATGCAATGAGGGGAGACATGTGAATGCAGCAGGACCACGGGATGATGCCCAGGAAGTGCCCCAACCAAAGAAGGCATGCTTTACCCCTCTGGTCTACACCCTGAAGCAAGGCACTGTAGGCAGAGAGGGGCAGAGGCCTGTGCCCCAGAATGCCCTGGCTCTATTTCCGTCTCGTTGGTACATGGAGGGGGTGGGGGAGGAGGGGCGCCCGTCCCGTGGCCAGCATCCTGGCCTTCCTTGCCACCAACTTCCATCAGCGGCTGAATTCCTGAGTCTTGTCCCCTGCACTCATACTTGCTTCAGCACAAACTCCCTGAGATTCTCTCTTCATGCCCTCCTTGAGCCTGACTTGCTGCTCCTTCCACTCCTAGCATTAGCCTTCCTGCCTCCAGACTCCTATCAACTCACGCGTGCCACCGGGCCTCTGCCCCTTTGCCTCTGCCTCTGCTTCCCATTTTCCCCCTCCTCCTTCTGAGCTTCCCGGGCTGCACAGCTCCCGACGCATCTCTTCCCTTCCTCTGAGGAATTCAGAACCCCCTCCCTCTTCCTGGCCCTTCTTATCTTCTCCAATTCGCCCTCTGCTCTCATCCTCTGTACTCCTGGCCTCTCCCGGTCCTCTCGTGCACAACAGTCCGCATTCATCTAAGCTGTTGTCTCCCTGTTCGGTCCCCAAATCCCTCTGCTTCTTTTCTCGGTGCAGGAGGTGTGCATATGAGGTAGGAGGGTAGCGGCCTTCCTTTTCTACCTTGTGGCTCCTTCTCCTGCGACTGACATCCTATTAGTCTGGAAAAAGCATCTGCTCACTTGACCGAGACCACTTGAGGTCCTTCCCTGGCTTGCTAGGGAGGAGCCTGGTGTGATACTGAGGTTGCAGGACTGCGCATGCGCGGCCCGCCGAGGAGGAGCAGCATAGCCTCCGGGAGGTGGCTGGATGTTTTGGGTTTCCATGCCTTGCCCAGTGTGCTGAGGTGCATTTGCATTTGCATTCCAACAGGATCAGCTTTAGCGGGAGGGGGAGTGACGCCTCCTAGCCGTAGTCAGTTGGTGCTCACAGGCCATCAGGCCCTGCTTATGCCTCCTTGACTGCACATGCGCCCCAGGGGTGCGGGGAAGCCTCTGGGCGGTGCCCGGAGGGTTTGGCGCTCTGTGACGTGGTCAGGTTCTAGGCGCCACCTGCTGACGTGTGCCAGTGTTCCAAGTGGAGTTGCCATAGCGAAAGGGACGCGAAGGCCCTTAGGGGTTGGCTCTGACTGCTCACCAGTTCTCACAGGCCAACAGGGAAGTACAGGAGCTCCGGAGCCTCAAATCGCGCACCTGGAAACCCCGCTGGGACGGGCTGGGTCCACTTCTCCCCTCCGCTCCCGCTCCATCCCACATCCTGGCTCAACCCGTGTTGGACAGCTCCCCCACCTCCTCTGCCCTTGCCAGACCTGGAAGTGGCCGGTGTCTGAATCCGCCACCTCTCTCCCCATCAACGTCATCTGTTTGATGACAGCAGAATGGAGATTCAAGGTCAGCAGCTGAGGGGTTATTGGGTTCTCCTAACTGCACAGGTGTCTTCCCCTGCTGTCCTCACCTGTTTCCCATTCCCTGTACCATGCAGCTTGAGCGACCTGAATTGCAAACCACTCTTGGCGGAATGCAATGAGGGGAGACATGTGAATGCAGCAGGACCACGGGATGATGCCCAGGAAGTGCCCCAACCAAAGAAGGCATGCTTTACCCCTCTGGTCTACACCCTGAAGCAAGGCACTGTAGGCAGAGAGGGGCAGAGGCCTGTGCCCCAGAATGCCCTGGCTCTATTTCCGTCTCGTTGGTACATGGAGGGGGTGGGGGAGGAGGGGCGCCCGTCCCGTGGCCAGCATCCTGGCCTTCCTTGCCACCAACTTCCATCAGCGGCTGAATTCCTGAGTCTTGTCCCCTGCACTCATACTTGCTTCAGCACAAACTCCCTGAGATTCTCTCTTCATGCCCTCCTTGAGCCTGACTTGCTGCTCCTTCCACTCCTAGCATTAGCCTTCCTGCCTCCAGACTCCTATCAACTCACGCGTGCCACCGGGCCTCTGCCCCTTTGCCTCTGCCTCTGCTTCCCATTTTCCCCCTCCTCCTTCTGAGCTTCCCGGGCTGCACAGCTCCCGACGCATCTCTTCCCTTCCTCTGAGGAATTCAGAACCCCCTCCCTCTTCCTGGCCCTTCTTATCTTCTCCAATTCGCCCTCTGCTCTCATCCTCTGTACTCCTGGCCTCTCCCGGTCCTCTCGTGCACAACAGTCCGCATTCATCTAAGCTGTTGTCTCCCTGTTCGGTCCCCAAATCCCTCTGCTTCTTTTCTCGGTGCAGGAGGTGTGCATATGAGGTAGGAGGGTAGCGGCCTTCCTTTTCTACCTTGTGGCTCCTTCTCCTGCGACTGACATCCTATTAGTCTGGAAAAAGCATCTGCTCACTTGACCGAGACCACTTGAGGTCCTTCCCTGGCTTGCTAGGGAGGAGCCTGGTGTGATACTGAGGTTGCAGGACTGCGCATGCGCGGCCCGCCGAGGAGGAGCAGCATAGCCTCCGGGAGGTGGCTGGATGTTTTGGGTTTCCATGCCTTGCCCAGTGTGCTGAGGTGCATTTGCATTTGCATTCCAACAGGATCAGCTTTAGCGGGAGGGGGAGTGACGCCTCCTAGCCGTAGTCAGTTGGTGCTCACAGGCCATCAGGCCCTGCTTATGCCTCCTTGACTGCACATGCGCCCCAGGGGTGCGGGGAAGCCTCTGGGCGGTGCCCGGAGGGTTTGGCGCTCTGTGACGTGGTCAGGTTCTAGGCGCCACCTGCTGACGTGTGCCAGTGTTCCAAGTGGAGTTGCCATAGCGAAAGGGACGCGAAGGCCCTTAGGGGTTGGCTCTGACTGCTCACCAGTTCTCACAGGCCAACAGGGAAGTACAGGAGCTCCGGAGCCTCAAATCGCGCACCTGGAAACCCCGCTGGGACGGGCTGGGTCCACTTCTCCCCTCCGCTCCCGCTCCATCCCACATCCTGGCTCAACCCGTGTTGGACAGCTCCCCCACCTCCTCTGCCCTTGCCAGACCTGGAAGTGGCCGGTGTCTGAATCCGCCACCTCTCTCCCCATCAACGTCATCTGTTTGATGACAGCAGAATGGAGATTCAAGGTCAGCAGCTGAGGGGTTATTGGGTTCTCCTAACTGCACAGGTGTCTTCCCCTGCTGTCCTCACCTGTTTCCCATTCCCTGTACCATGCAGCTTGAGCGACCTGAATTGCAAACCACTCTTGGCGGAATGCAATGAGGGGAGACATGTGAATGCAGCAGGACCACGGGATGATGCCCAGGAAGTGCCCCAACCAAAGAAGGCATGCTTTACCCCTCTGGTCTACACCCTGAAGCAAGGCACTGTAGGCAGAGAGGGGCAGAGGCCTGTGCCCCAGAATGCCCTGGCTCTATTTCCGTCTCGTTGGTACATGGAGGGGGTGGGGGAGGAGGGGCGCCCGTCCCGTGGCCAGCATCCTGGCCTTCCTTGCCACCAACTTCCATCAGCGGCTGAATTCCTGAGTCTTGTCCCCTGCACTCATACTTGCTTCAGCACAAACTCCCTGAGATTCTCTCTTCATGCCCTCCTTGAGCCTGACTTGCTGCTCCTTCCACTCCTAGCATTAGCCTTCCTGCCTCCAGACTCCTATCAACTCACGCGTGCCACCGGGCCTCTGCCCCTTTGCCTCTGCCTCTGCTTCCCATTTTCCCCCTCCTCCTTCTGAGCTTCCCGGGCTGCACAGCTCCCGACGCATCTCTTCCCTTCCTCTGAGGAATTCAGAACCCCCTCCCTCTTCCTGGCCCTTCTTATCTTCTCCAATTCGCCCTCTGCTCTCATCCTCTGTACTCCTGGCCTCTCCCGGTCCTCTCGTGCACAACAGTCCGCATTCATCTAAGCTGTTGTCTCCCTGTTCGGTCCCCAAATCCCTCTGCTTCTTTTCTCGGTGCAGGAGGTGTGCATATGAGGTAGGAGGGTAGCGGCCTTCCTTTTCTACCTTGTGGCTCCTTCTCCTGCGACTGACATCCTATTAGTCTGGAAAAAGCATCTGCTCACTTGACCGAGACCACTTGAAGTCCTTCCCTGGCTTGCTAGGGAGGAGCCTGGTGTGATACTGAGGTTGCAGGACTGCGCATGCGCGGCCCGCCGAGGAGGAGCAGCATAGCCTCCGGGAGGTGGCTGGATGTTTTGGGTTTCCATGCCTTGCCCAGTGTGCTGAGGTGCATTTGCATTTGCATTCCAACAGGATCAGCTTTAGCGGGAGGGGGAGTGACGCCTCCTAGCCGTAGTCAGTTGGTGCTCACAGGCCATCAGGCCCTGCTTATGCCTCCTTGACTGCACATGCGCCCCAGGGGAGCGGGGAAGCCTCTGGGCGGTGCCCGGAGGGTTTGGCGCTCTGTGACGTGGTCAGGTTCTAGGCGCCACCTGCTGACGTGTGCCAGTGTTCCAAGTGGAGTTGCCATAGCGAAAGGGACGCGAAGGCCCTTAGGGGTTGGCTCTGACTGCTCACCAGTTCTCACAGGCCAACAGGGAAGTACAGGAGCTCCGGAGCCTCAAATCGCGCACCTGGAAACCCCGCTGGGACGGGCTGGGTCCACTTCTCCCCTCCGCTCCCGCTCCATCCCACATCCTGGCTCAACCCGTGTTGGACAGCTCCCCCACCTCCTCTGCCCTTGCCAGACCTGGAAGTGGCCGGTGTCTGAATCCGCCACCTCTCTCCCCATCAACGTCATCTGTTTGATGACAGCAGAATGGAGATTCAAGGTCAGCAGCTGAGGGGTTATTGGGTTCTCCTAACTGCACAGGTGTCTTCCCCTGCTGTCCTCACCTGTTTCCCATTCCCTGTACCATGCAGCTTGAGCGACCTGAATTGCAAACCACCCTTGGCGGAATGCAATGAGGGGAGACATGTGAATGCAGCAGGACCACGGGATGATGCCCAGGAAGTGCCCCAACCAAAGAAGGCATGCTTTACCCCTCTGGTCTACACCCTGAAGCAAGGCACTGTAGGCAGAGAGGGGCAGAGGCCTGTGCCCCAGAATGCCCTGGCTCTATTTCCGTCTCGTTGGTACATGGAGGGGGTGGGGGAGGAGGGGCGCCCGTCCCGTGGCCAGCATCCTGGCCTTCCTTGCCACCAACTTCCATCAGCGGCTGAATTCCTGAGTCTTGTCCCCTGCACTCATACTTGCTTCAGCACAAACTCCCTGAGATTCTCTCTTCATGCCCTCCTTGAGCCTGACTTGCTGCTCCTTCCACTCCTAGCATTAGCCTTCCTGCCTCCAGACTCCTATCAACTCACGCGTGCCACCGGGCCTCTGCCCCTTTGCCTCTGCCTCTGCTTCCCATTTTCCCCCTCCTCCTTCTGAGCTTCCCGGGCTGCACAGCTCCCGACGCATCTCTTCCCTTCCTCTGAGGAATTCAGAACCCCCTCCCTCTTCCTGGCCCTTCTTATCTTCTCCAATTCGCCCTCTGCTCTCATCCTCTGTACTCCTGGCCTCTCCCGGTCCTCTCGTGCACAACAGTCCGCATTCATCTAAGCTGTTGTCTCCCTGTTCGGTCCCCAAATCCCTCTGCTTCTTTTCTCGGTGCAGGAGGTGTGCATATGAGGTAGGAGGGTAGCGGCCTTCCTTTTCTACCTTGTGGCTCCTTCTCCTGCGACTGACATCCTATTAGTCTGGAAAAAGCATCTGCTCACTTGACCGAGACCACTTGAAGTCCTTCCCTGGCTTGCTAGGGAGGAGCCTGGTGTGATACTGAGGTTGCAGGACTGCGCATGCGCGGCCCGCCGAGGAGGAGCAGCATAGCCTCCGGGAGGTGGCTGGATGTTTTGGGTTTCCATGCCTTGCCCAGTGTGCTGAGGTGCATTTGCATTTGCATTCCAACAGGATCAGCTTTAGCGGGAGGGGGAGTGACGCCTCCTAGCCGTAGTCAGTTGGTGCTCACAGGCCATCAGGCCCTGCTTATGCCTCCTTGACTGCACATGCGCCCCAGGGGTGCGGGGAAGCCTCTGGGCGGTGCCCGGAGGGTTTGGCGCTCTGTGACGTGGTCAGGTTCTAGGCGCCACCTGCTGACGTGTGCCAGTGTTCCAAGTGGAGTTGCCATAGCGAAAGGGACGCGAAGGCCCTTAGGGGTTGGCTCTGACTGCTCACCAGTTCTCACAGGCCAACAGGGAAGTACAGGAGCTCCGGAGCCTCAAATCGCGCACCTGGAAACCCCGCTGGGACGGGCTGGGTCCACTTCTCCCCTCCGCTCCCGCTCCATCCCACATCCTGGCTCAACCCGTGTTGGACAGCTCCCCCACCTCCTCTGCCCTTGCCAGACCTGGAAGTGGCCGGTGTCTGAATCCGCCACCTCTCTCCCCATCAACGTCATCTGTTTGATGACAGCAGAATGGAGATTCAAGGTCAGCAGCTGAGGGGTTATTGGGTTCTCCTAACTGCACAGGTGTCTTCCCCTGCTGTCCTCACCTGTTTCCCATTCCCTGTACCATGCAGCTTGAGCGACCTGAATTGCAAACCACCCTTGGCGGAATGCAATGAGGGGAGACATGTGAATGCAGCAGGACCACGGGATGATGCCCAGGAAGTGCCCCAACCAAAGAAGGCATGCTTTACCCCTCTGGTCTACACCCTGAAGCAAGGCACTGTAGGCAGAGAGGGGCAGAGGCCTGTGCCCCAGAATGCCCTGGCTCTATTTCCGTCTCGTTGGTACATGGAGGGGGTGGGGGAGGAGGGGCGCCCGTCCCGTGGCCAGCATCCTGGCCTTCCTTGCCACCAACTTCCATCAGCGGCTGAATTCCTGAGTCTTGTCCCCTGCACTCATACTTGCTTCAGCACAAACTCCCTGAGATTCTCTCTTCATGCCCTCCTTGAGCCTGACTTGCTGCTCCTTCCACTCCTAGCATTAGCCTTCCTGCCTCCAGACTCCTATCAACTCACGCGTGCCACCGGGCCTCTGCCCCTTTGCCTCTGCCTCTGCTTCCCATTTTCCCCCTCCTCCTTCTGAGCTTCCCGGGCTGCACAGCTCCCGACGCATCTCTTCCCTTCCTCTGAGGAATTCAGAACCCCCTCCCTCTTCCTGGCCCTTCTTATCTTCTCCAATTCGCCCTCTGCTCTCATCCTCTGTACTCCTGGCCTCTCCCGGTCCTCTCGTGCACAACAGTCCGCATTCATCTAAGCTGTTGTCTCCCTGTTCGGTCCCCAAATCCCTCTGCTTCTTTTCTCGGTGCAGGAGGTGTGCATATGAGGTAGGAGGGTAGCGGCCTTCCTTTTCTACCTTGTGGCTCCTTCTCCTGCGACTGACATCCTATTAGTCTGGAAAAAGCATCTGCTCACTTGACCGAGACCACTTGAAGTCCTTCCCTGGCTTGCTAGGGAGGAGCCTGGTGTGATACTGAGGTTGCAGGACTGCGCATGCGCGGCCCGCCGAGGAGGAGCAGCATAGCCTCCGGGAGGTGGCTGGATGTTTTGGGTTTCCATGCCTTGCCCAGTGTGCTGAGGTGCATTTGCATTTGCATTCCAACAGGATCAGCTTTAGCGGGAGGGGGAGTGACGCCTCCTAGCCGTAGTCAGTTGGTGCTCACAGGCCATCAGGCCCTGCTTATGCCTCCTTGACTGCACATGCGCCCCAGGGGTGCGGGGAAGCCTCTGGGCGGTGCCCGGAGGGTTTGGCGCTCTGTGACGTGGTCAGGTTCTAGGCGCCACCTGCTGACGTGTGCCAGTGTTCCAAGTGGAGTTGCCATAGCGAAAGGGACGCGAAGGCCCTTAGGGGTTGGCTCTGACTGCTCACCAGTTCTCACAGGCCAACAGGGAAGTACAGGAGCTCCGGAGCCTCAAATCGCGCACCTGGAAACCCCGCTGGGACGGGCTGGGTCCACTTCTCCCCTCCGCTCCCGCTCCATCCCACATCCTGGCTCAACCCGTGTTGGACAGCTCCCCCACCTCCTCTGCCCTTGCCAGACCTGGAAGTGGCCGGTGTCTGAATCCGCCACCTCTCTCCCCATCAACGTCATCTGTTTGATGACAGCAGAATGGAGATTCAAGGTCAGCAGCTGAGGGGTTATTGGGTTCTCCTAACTGCACAGGTGTCTTCCCCTGCTGTCCTCACCTGTTTCCCATTCCCTGTACCATGCAGCTTGAGCGACCTGAATTGCAAACCACTCTTGGCGGAATGCAATGAGGGGAGACATGTGAATGCAGCAGGACCACGGGATGATGCCCAGGAAGTGCCCCAACCAAAGAAGGCATGCTTTACCCCTCTGGTCTACACCCTGAAGCAAGGCACTGTAGGCAGAGAGGGGCAGAGGCCTGTGCCCCAGAATGCCCTGGCTCTATTTCCGTCTCGTTGGTACATGGAGGGGGTGGGGGAGGAGGGGCGCCCGTCCCGTGGCCAGCATCCTGGCCTTCCTTGCCACCAACTTCCATCAGCGGCTGAATTCCTGAGTCTTGTCCCCTGCACTCATACTTGCTTCAGCACAAACTCCCTGAGATTCTCTCTTCATGCCCTCCTTGAGCCTGACTTGCTGCTCCTTCCACTCCTAGCATTAGCCTTCCTGCCTCCAGACTCCTATCAACTCACGCGTGCCACCGGGCCTCTGCCCCTTTGCCTCTGCCTCTGCTTCCCATTTTCCCCCTCCTCCTTCTGAGCTTCCCGGGCTGCACAGCTCCCGACGCATCTCTTCCCTTCCTCTGAGGAATTCAGAACCCCCTCCCTCTTCCTGGCCCTTCTTATCTTCTCCAATTCGCCCTCTGCTCTCATCCTCTGTACTCCTGGCCTCTCCCGGTCCTCTCGTGCACAACAGTCCGCATTCATCTAAGCTGTTGTCTCCCTGTTCGGTCCCCAAATCCCTCTGCTTCTTTTCTCGGTGCAGGAGGTGTGCATATGAGGTAGGAGGGTAGCGGCCTTCCTTTTCTACCTTGTGGCTCCTTCTCCTGCGACTGACATCCTATTAGTCTGGAAAAAGCATCTGCTCACTTGACCGAGACCACTTGAAGTCCTTCCCTGGCTTGCTAGGGAGGAGCCTGGTGTGATACTGAGGTTGCAGGACTGCGCATGCGCGGCCCGCCGAGGAGGAGCAGCATAGCCTCCGGGAGGTGGCTGGATGTTTTGGGTTTCCATGCCTTGCCCAGTGTGCTGAGGTGCATTTGCATTTGCATTCCAACAGGATCAGCTTTAGCGGGAGGGGGAGTGACGCCTCCTAGCCGTAGTCAGTTGGTGCTCACAGGCCATCAGGCCCTGCTTATGCCTCCTTGACTGCACATGCGCCCCAGGGGAGCGGGGAAGCCTCTGGGCGGTGCCCGGAGGGTTTGGCGCTCTGTGACGTGGTCAGGTTCTAGGCGCCACCTGCTGACGTGTGCCAGTGTTCCAAGTGGAGTTGCCATAGCGAAAGGGACGCGAAGGCCCTTAGGGGTTGGCTCTGACTGCTCACCAGTTCTCACAGGCCAACAGGGAAGTACAGGAGCTCCGGAGCCTCAAATCGCGCACCTGGAAACCCCGCTGGGACGGGCTGGGTCCACTTCTCCCCTCCGCTCCCGCTCCATCCCACATCCTGGCTCAACCCGTGTTGGACAGCTCCCCCACCTCCTCTGCCCTTGCCAGACCTGGAAGTGGCCGGTGTCTGAATCCGCCACCTCTCTCCCCATCAACGTCATCTGTTTGATGACAGCAGAATGGAGATTCAAGGTCAGCAGCTGAGGGGTTATTGGGTTCTCCTAACTGCACAGGTGTCTTCCCCTGCTGTCCTCACCTGTTTCCCATTCCCTGTACCATGCAGCTTGAGCGACCTGAATTGCAAACCACCCTTGGCGGAATGCAATGAGGGGAGACATGTGAATGCAGCAGGACCACGGGATGATGCCCAGGAAGTGCCCCAACCAAAGAAGGCATGCTTTACCCCTCTGGTCTACACCCTGAAGCAAGGCACTGTAGGCAGAGAGGGGCAGAGGCCTGTGCCCCAGAATGCCCTGGCTCTATTTCCGTCTCGTTGGTACATGGAGGGGGTGGGGGAGGAGGGGCGCCCGTCCCGTGGCCAGCATCCTGGCCTTCCTTGCCACCAACTTCCATCAGCGGCTGAATTCCTGAGTCTTGTCCCCTGCACTCATACTTGCTTCAGCACAAACTCCCTGAGATTCTCTCTTCATGCCCTCCTTGAGCCTGACTTGCTGCTCCTTCCACTCCTAGCATTAGCCTTCCTGCCTCCAGACTCCTATCAACTCACGCGTGCCACCGGGCCTCTGCCCCTTTGCCTCTGCCTCTGCTTCCCATTTTCCCCCTCCTCCTTCTGAGCTTCCCGGGCTGCACAGCTCCCGACGCATCTCTTCCCTTCCTCTGAGGAATTCAGAACCCCCTCCCTCTTCCTGGCCCTTCTTATCTTCTCCAATTCGCCCTCTGCTCTCATCCTCTGTACTCCTGGCCTCTCCCGGTCCTCTCGTGCACAACAGTCCGCATTCATCTAAGCTGTTGTCTCCCTGTTCGGTCCCCAAATCCCTCTGCTTCTTTTCTCGGTGCAGGAGGTGTGCATATGAGGTAGGAGGGTAGCGGCCTTCCTTTTCTACCTTGTGGCTCCTTCTCCTGCGACTGACATCCTATTAGTCTGGAAAAAGCATCTGCTCACTTGACCGAGACCACTTGAAGTCCTTCCCTGGCTTGCTAGGGAGGAGCCTGGTGTGATACTGAGGTTGCAGGACTGCGCATGCGCGGCCCGCCGAGGAGGAGCAGCATAGCCTCCGGGAGGTGGCTGGATGTTTTGGGTTTCCATGCCTTGCCCAGTGTGCTGAGGTGCATTTGCATTTGCATTCCAACAGGATCAGCTTTAGCGGGAGGGGGAGTGACGCCTCCTAGCCGTAGTCAGTTGGTGCTCACAGGCCATCAGGCCCTGCTTATGCCTCCTTGACTGCACATGCGCCCCAGGGGAGCGGGGAAGCCTCTGGGCGGTGCCCGGAGGGTTTGGCGCTCTGTGACG
Source organism: Perognathus longimembris pacificus (assembly GCF_023159225.1). Classification (NCBI taxonomy): domain Eukaryota; kingdom Metazoa; phylum Chordata; class Mammalia; order Rodentia; family Heteromyidae; genus Perognathus; species Perognathus longimembris. The sequence goes on along the minus strand of NW_025959523.1, from coordinate 27,443 downwards.
TGGTCAGGTTCTAGGCGCCACCTGCTGACGTGTGCCAGTGTTCCAAGTGGAGTTGCCATAGCGAAAGGGACGCGAAGGCCCTTAGGGGTTGGCTCTGACTGCTCACCAGTTCTCACAGGCCAACAGGGAAGTACAGGAGCTCCGGAGCCTCAAATCGCGCACCTGGAAACCCCGCTGGGACGGGCTGGGTCCACTTCTCCCCTCCGCTCCCGCTCCATCCCACATCCTGGCTCAACCCGTGTTGGACAGCTCCCCCACCTCCTCTGCCCTTGCCAGACCTGGAAGTGGCCGGTGTCTGAATCCGCCACCTCTCTCCCCATCAACGTCATCTGTTTGATGACAGCAGAATGGAGATTCAAGGTCAGCAGCTGAGGGGTTATTGGGTTCTCCTAACTGCACAGGTGTCTTCCCCTGCTGTCCTCACCTGTTTCCCATTCCCTGTACCATGCAGCTTGAGCGACCTGAATTGCAAACCACCCTTGGCGGAATGCAATGAGGGGAGACATGTGAATGCAGCAGGACCACGGGATGATGCCCAGGAAGTGCCCCAACCAAAGAAGGCATGCTTTACCCCTCTGGTCTACACCCTGAAGCAAGGCACTGTAGGCAGAGAGGGGCAGAGGCCTGTGCCCCAGAATGCCCTGGCTCTATTTCCGTCTCGTTGGTACATGGAGGGGGTGGGGGAGGAGGGGCGCCCGTCCCGTGGCCAGCATCCTGGCCTTCCTTGCCACCAACTTCCATCAGCGGCTGAATTCCTGAGTCTTGTCCCCTGCACTCATACTTGCTTCAGCACAAACTCCCTGAGATTCTCTCTTCATGCCCTCCTTGAGCCTGACTTGCTGCTCCTTCCACTCCTAGCATTAGCCTTCCTGCCTCCAGACTCCTATCAACTCACGCGTGCCACCGGGCCTCTGCCCCTTTGCCTCTGCCTCTGCTTCCCATTTTCCCCCTCCTCCTTCTGAGCTTCCCGGGCTGCACAGCTCCCGACGCATCTCTTCCCTTCCTCTGAGGAATTCAGAACCCCCTCCCTCTTCCTGGCCCTTCTTATCTTCTCCAATTCGCCCTCTGCTCTCATCCTCTGTACTCCTGGCCTCTCCCGGTCCTCTCGTGCACAACAGTCCGCATTCATCTAAGCTGTTGTCTCCCTGTTCGGTCCCCAAATCCCTCTGCTTCTTTTCTCGGTGCAGGAGGTGTGCATATGAGGTAGGAGGGTAGCGGCCTTCCTTTTCTACCTTGTGGCTCCTTCTCCTGCGACTGACATCCTATTAGTCTGGAAAAAGCATCTGCTCACTTGACCGAGACCACTTGAAGTCCTTCCCTGGCTTGCTAGGGAGGAGCCTGGTGTGATACTGAGGTTGCAGGACTGCGCATGCGCGGCCCGCCGAGGAGGAGCAGCATAGCCTCCGGGAGGTGGCTGGATGTTTTGGGTTTCCATGCCTTGCCCAGTGTGCTGAGGTGCATTTGCATTTGCATTCCAACAGGATCAGCTTTAGCGGGAGGGGGAGTGACGCCTCCTAGCCGTAGTCAGTTGGTGCTCACAGGCCATCAGGCCCTGCTTATGCCTCCTTGACTGCACATGCGCCCCAGGGGAGCGGGGAAGCCTCTGGGCGGTGCCCGGAGGGTTTGGCGCTCTGTGACGTGGTCAGGTTCTAGGCGCCACCTGCTGACGTGTGCCAGTGTTCCAAGTGGAGTTGCCATAGCGAAAGGGACGCGAAGGCCCTTAGGGGTTGGCTCTGACTGCTCACCAGTTCTCACAGGCCAACAGGGAAGTACAGGAGCTCCGGAGCCTCAAATCGCGCACCTGGAAACCCCGCTGGGACGGGCTGGGTCCACTTCTCCCCTCCGCTCCCGCTCCATCCCACATCCTGGCTCAACCCGTGTTGGACAGCTCCCCCACCTCCTCTGCCCTTGCCAGACCTGGAAGTGGCCGGTGTCTGAATCCGCCACCTCTCTCCCCATCAACGTCATCTGTTTGATGACAGCAGAATGGAGATTCAAGGTCAGCAGCTGAGGGGTTATTGGGTTCTCCTAACTGCACAGGTGTCTTCCCCTGCTGTCCTCACCTGTTTCCCATTCCCTGTACCATGCAGCTTGAGCGACCTGAATTGCAAACCACCCTTGGCGGAATGCAATGAGGGGAGACATGTGAATGCAGCAGGACCACGGGATGATGCCCAGGAAGTGCCCCAACCAAAGAAGGCATGCTTTACCCCTCTGGTCTACACCCTGAAGCAAGGCACTGTAGGCAGAGAGGGGCAGAGGCCTGTGCCCCAGAATGCCCTGGCTCTATTTCCGTCTCGTTGGTACATGGAGGGGGTGGGGGAGGAGGGGCGCCCGTCCCGTGGCCAGCATCCTGGCCTTCCTTGCCACCAACTTCCATCAGCGGCTGAATTCCTGAGTCTTGTCCCCTGCACTCATACTTGCTTCAGCACAAACTCCCTGAGATTCTCTCTTCATGCCCTCCTTGAGCCTGACTTGCTGCTCCTTCCACTCCTAGCATTAGCCTTCCTGCCTCCAGACTCCTATCAACTCACGCGTGCCACCGGGCCTCTGCCCCTTTGCCTCTGCCTCTGCTTCCCATTTTCCCCCTCCTCCTTCTGAGCTTCCCGGGCTGCACAGCTCCCGACGCATCTCTTCCCTTCCTCTGAGGAATTCAGAACCCCCTCCCTCTTCCTGGCCCTTCTTATCTTCTCCAATTCGCCCTCTGCTCTCATCCTCTGTACTCCTGGCCTCTCCCGGTCCTCTCGTGCACAACAGTCCGCATTCATCTAAGCTGTTGTCTCCCTGTTCGGTCCCCAAATCCCTCTGCTTCTTTTCTCGGTGCAGGAGGTGTGCATATGAGGTAGGAGGGTAGCGGCCTTCCTTTTCTACCTTGTGGCTCCTTCTCCTGCGACTGACATCCTATTAGTCTGGAAAAAGCATCTGCTCACTTGACCGAGACCACTTGAAGTCCTTCCCTGGCTTGCTAGGGAGGAGCCTGGTGTGATACTGAGGTTGCAGGACTGCGCATGCGCGGCCCGCCGAGGAGGAGCAGCATAGCCTCCGGGAGGTGGCTGGATGTTTTGGGTTTCCATGCCTTGCCCAGTGTGCTGAGGTGCATTTGCATTTGCATTCCAACAGGATCAGCTTTAGCGGGAGGGGGAGTGACGCCTCCTAGCCGTAGTCAGTTGGTGCTCACAGGCCATCAGGCCCTGCTTATGCCTCCTTGACTGCACATGCGCCCCAGGGGAGCGGGGAAGCCTCTGGGCGGTGCCCGGAGGGTTTGGCGCTCTGTGACGTGGTCAGGTTCTAGGCGCCACCTGCTGACGTGTGCCAGTGTTCCAAGTGGAGTTGCCATAGCGAAAGGGACGCGAAGGCCCTTAGGGGTTGGCTCTGACTGCTCACCAGTTCTCACAGGCCAACAGGGAAGTACAGGAGCTCCGGAGCCTCAAATCGCGCACCTGGAAACCCCGCTGGGACGGGCTGGGTCCACTTCTCCCCTCCGCTCCCGCTCCATCCCACATCCTGGCTCAACCCGTGTTGGACAGCTCCCCCACCTCCTCTGCCCTTGCCAGACCTGGAAGTGGCCGGTGTCTGAATCCGCCACCTCTCTCCCCATCAACGTCATCTGTTTGATGACAGCAGAATGGAGATTCAAGGTCAGCAGCTGAGGGGTTATTGGGTTCTCCTAACTGCACAGGTGTCTTCCCCTGCTGTCCTCACCTGTTTCCCATTCCCTGTACCATGCAGCTTGAGCGACCTGAATTGCAAACCACCCTTGGCGGAATGCAATGAGGGGAGACATGTGAATGCAGCAGGACCACGGGATGATGCCCAGGAAGTGCCCCAACCAAAGAAGGCATGCTTTACCCCTCTGGTCTACACCCTGAAGCAAGGCACTGTAGGCAGAGAGGGGCAGAGGCCTGTGCCCCAGAATGCCCTGGCTCTATTTCCGTCTCGTTGGTACATGGAGGGGGTGGGGGAGGAGGGGCGCCCGTCCCGTGGCCAGCATCCTGGCCTTCCTTGCCACCAACTTCCATCAGCGGCTGAATTCCTGAGTCTTGTCCCCTGCACTCATACTTGCTTCAGCACAAACTCCCTGAGATTCTCTCTTCATGCCCTCCTTGAGCCTGACTTGCTGCTCCTTCCACTCCTAGCATTAGCCTTCCTGCCTCCAGACTCCTATCAACTCACGCGTGCCACCGGGCCTCTGCCCCTTTGCCTCTGCCTCTGCTTCCCATTTTCCCCCTCCTCCTTCTGAGCTTCCCGGGCTGCACAGCTCCCGACGCATCTCTTCCCTTCCTCTGAGGAATTCAGAACCCCCTCCCTCTTCCTGGCCCTTCTTATCTTCTCCAATTCGCCCTCTGCTCTCATCCTCTGTACTCCTGGCCTCTCCCGGTCCTCTCGTGCACAACAGTCCGCATTCATCTAAGCTGTTGTCTCCCTGTTCGGTCCCCAAATCCCTCTGCTTCTTTTCTCGGTGCAGGAGGTGTGCATATGAGGTAGGAGGGTAGCGGCCTTCCTTTTCTACCTTGTGGCTCCTTCTCCTGCGACTGACATCCTATTAGTCTGGAAAAAGCATCTGCTCACTTGACCGAGACCACTTGAAGTCCTTCCCTGGCTTGCTAGGGAGGAGCCTGGTGTGATACTGAGGTTGCAGGACTGCGCATGCGCGGCCCGCCGAGGAGGAGCAGCATAGCCTCCGGGAGGTGGCTGGATGTTTTGGGTTTCCATGCCTTGCCCAGTGTGCTGAGGTGCATTTGCATTTGCATTCCAACAGGATCAGCTTTAGCGGGAGGGGGAGTGACGCCTCCTAGCCGTAGTCAGTTGGTGCTCACAGGCCATCAGGCCCTGCTTATGCCTCCTTGACTGCACATGCGCCCCAGGGGTGCGGGGAAGCCTCTGGGCGGTGCCCGGAGGGTTTGGCGCTCTGTGACGTGGTCAGGTTCTAGGCGCCACCTGCTGACGTGTGCCAGTGTTCCAAGTGGAGTTGCCATAGCGAAAGGGACGCGAAGGCCCTTAGGGGTTGGCTCTGACTGCTCACCAGTTCTCACAGGCCAACAGGGAAGTACAGGAGCTCCGGAGCCTCAAATCGCGCACCTGGAAACCCCGCTGGGACGGGCTGGGTCCACTTCTCCCCTCCGCTCCCGCTCCATCCCACATCCTGGCTCAACCCGTGTTGGACAGCTCCCCCACCTCCTCTGCCCTTGCCAGACCTGGAAGTGGCCGGTGTCTGAATCCGCCACCTCTCTCCCCATCAACGTCATCTGTTTGATGACAGCAGAATGGAGATTCAAGGTCAGCAGCTGAGGGGTTATTGGGTTCTCCTAACTGCACAGGTGTCTTCCCCTGCTGTCCTCACCTGTTTCCCATTCCCTGTACCATGCAGCTTGAGCGACCTGAATTGCAAACCACCCTTGGCGGAATGCAATGAGGGGAGACATGTGAATGCAGCAGGACCACGGGATGATGCCCAGGAAGTGCCCCAACCAAAGAAGGCATGCTTTACCCCTCTGGTCTACACCCTGAAGCAAGGCACTGTAGGCAGAGAGGGGCAGAGGCCTGTGCCCCAGAATGCCCTGGCTCTATTTCCGTCTCGTTGGTACATGGAGGGGGTGGGGGAGGAGGGGCGCCCGTCCCGTGGCCAGCATCCTGGCCTTCCTTGCCACCAACTTCCATCAGCGGCTGAATTCCTGAGTCTTGTCCCCTGCACTCATACTTGCTTCAGCACAAACTCCCTGAGATTCTCTCTTCATGCCCTCCTTGAGCCTGACTTGCTGCTCCTTCCACTCCTAGCATTAGCCTTCCTGCCTCCAGACTCCTATCAACTCACGCGTGCCACCGGGCCTCTGCCCCTTTGCCTCTGCCTCTGCTTCCCATTTTCCCCCTCCTCCTTCTGAGCTTCCCGGGCTGCACAGCTCCCGACGCATCTCTTCCCTTCCTCTGAGGAATTCAGAACCCCCTCCCTCTTCCTGGCCCTTCTTATCTTCTCCAATTCGCCCTCTGCTCTCATCCTCTGTACTCCTGGCCTCTCCCGGTCCTCTCGTGCACAACAGTCCGCATTCATCTAAGCTGTTGTCTCCCTGTTCGGTCCCCAAATCCCTCTGCTTCTTTTCTCGGTGCAGGAGGTGTGCATATGAGGTAGGAGGGTAGCGGCCTTCCTTTTCTACCTTGTGGCTCCTTCTCCTGCGACTGACATCCTATTAGTCTGGAAAAAGCATCTGCTCACTTGACCGAGACCACTTGAAGTCCTTCCCTGGCTTGCTAGGGAGGAGCCTGGTGTGATACTGAGGTTGCAGGACTGCGCATGCGCGGCCCGCCGAGGAGGAGCAGCATAGCCTCCGGGAGGTGGCTGGATGTTTTGGGTTTCCATGCCTTGCCCAGTGTGCTGAGGTGCATTTGCATTTGCATTCCAACAGGATCAGCTTTAGCGGGAGGGGGAGTGACGCCTCCTAGCCGTAGTCAGTTGGTGCTCACAGGCCATCAGGCCCTGCTTATGCCTCCTTGACTGCACATGCGCCCCAGGGGAGCGGGGAAGCCTCTGGGCGGTGCCCGGAGGGTTTGGCGCTCTGTGACGTGGTCAGGTTCTAGGCGCCACCTGCTGACGTGTGCCAGTGTTCCAAGTGGAGTTGCCATAGCGAAAGGGACGCGAAGGCCCTTAGGGGTTGGCTCTGACTGCTCACCAGTTCTCACAGGCCAACAGGGAAGTACAGGAGCTCCGGAGCCTCAAATCGCGCACCTGGAAACCCCGCTGGGACGGGCTGGGTCCACTTCTCCCCTCCGCTCCCGCTCCATCCCACATCCTGGCTCAACCCGTGTTGGACAGCTCCCCCACCTCCTCTGCCCTTGCCAGACCTGGAAGTGGCCGGTGTCTGAATCCGCCACCTCTCTCCCCATCAACGTCATCTGTTTGATGACAGCAGAATGGAGATTCAAGGTCAGCAGCTGAGGGGTTATTGGGTTCTCCTAACTGCACAGGTGTCTTCCCCTGCTGTCCTCACCTGTTTCCCATTCCCTGTACCATGCAGCTTGAGCGACCTGAATTGCAAACCACCCTTGGCGGAATGCAATGAGGGGAGACATGTGAATGCAGCAGGACCACGGGATGATGCCCAGGAAGTGCCCCAACCAAAGAAGGCATGCTTTACCCCTCTGGTCTACACCCTGAAGCAAGGCACTGTAGGCAGAGAGGGGCAGAGGCCTGTGCCCCAGAATGCCCTGGCTCTATTTCCGTCTCGTTGGTACATGGAGGGGGTGGGGGAGGAGGGGCGCCCGTCCCGTGGCCAGCATCCTGGCCTTCCTTGCCACCAACTTCCATCAGCGGCTGAATTCCTGAGTCTTGTCCCCTGCACTCATACTTGCTTCAGCACAAACTCCCTGAGATTCTCTCTTCATGCCCTCCTTGAGCCTGACTTGCTGCTCCTTCCACTCCTAGCATTAGCCTTCCTGCCTCCAGACTCCTATCAACTCACGCGTGCCACCGGGCCTCTGCCCCTTTGCCTCTGCCTCTGCTTCCCATTTTCCCCCTCCTCCTTCTGAGCTTCCCGGGCTGCACAGCTCCCGACGCATCTCTTCCCTTCCTCTGAGGAATTCAGAACCCCCTCCCTCTTCCTGGCCCTTCTTATCTTCTCCAATTCGCCCTCTGCTCTCATCCTCTGTACTCCTGGCCTCTCCCGGTCCTCTCGTGCACAACAGTCCGCATTCATCTAAGCTGTTGTCTCCCTGTTCGGTCCCCAAATCCCTCTGCTTCTTTTCTCGGTGCAGGAGGTGTGCATATGAGGTAGGAGGGTAGCGGCCTTCCTTTTCTACCTTGTGGCTCCTTCTCCTGCGACTGACATCCTATTAGTCTGGAAAAAGCATCTGCTCACTTGACCGAGACCACTTGAAGTCCTTCCCTGGCTTGCTAGGGAGGAGCCTGGTGTGATACTGAGGTTGCAGGACTGCGCATGCGCGGCCCGCCGAGGAGGAGCAGCATAGCCTCCGGGAGGTGGCTGGATGTTTTGGGTTTCCATGCCTTGCCCAGTGTGCTGAGGTGCATTTGCATTTGCATTCCAACAGGATCAGCTTTAGCGGGAGGGGGAGTGACGCCTCCTAGCCGTAGTCAGTTGGTGCTCACAGGCCATCAGGCCCTGCTTATGCCTCCTTGACTGCACATGCGCCCCAGGGGAGCGGGGAAGCCTCTGGGCGGTGCCCGGAGGGTTTGGCGCTCTGTGACGTGGTCAGGTTCTAGGCGCCACCTGCTGACGTGTGCCAGTGTTCCAAGTGGAGTTGCCATAGCGAAAGGGACGCGAAGGCCCTTAGGGGTTGGCTCTGACTGCTCACCAGTTCTCACAGGCCAACAGGGAAGTACAGGAGCTCCGGAGCCTCAAATCGCGCACCTGGAAACCCCGCTGGGACGGGCTGGGTCCACTTCTCCCCTCCGCTCCCGCTCCATCCCACATCCTGGCTCAACCCGTGTTGGACAGCTCCCCCACCTCCTCTGCCCTTGCCAGACCTGGAAGTGGCCGGTGTCTGAATCCGCCACCTCTCTCCCCATCAACGTCATCTGTTTGATGACAGCAGAATGGAGATTCAAGGTCAGCAGCTGAGGGGTTATTGGGTTCTCCTAACTGCACAGGTGTCTTCCCCTGCTGTCCTCACCTGTTTCCCATTCCCTGTACCATGCAGCTTGAGCGACCTGAATTGCAAACCACTCTTGGCGGAATGCAATGAGGGGAGACATGTGAATGCAGCAGGACCACGGGATGATGCCCAGGAAGTGCCCCAACCAAAGAAGGCATGCTTTACCCCTCTGGTCTACACCCTGAAGCAAGGCACTGTAGGCAGAGAGGGGCAGAGGCCTGTGCCCCAGAATGCCCTGGCTCTATTTCCGTCTCGTTGGTACATGGAGGGGGTGGGGGAGGAGGGGCGCCCGTCCCGTGGCCAGCATCCTGGCCTTCCTTGCCACCAACTTCCATCAGCGGCTGAATTCCTGAGTCTTGTCCCCTGCACTCATACTTGCTTCAGCACAAACTCCCTGAGATTCTCTCTTCATGCCCTCCTTGAGCCTGACTTGCTGCTCCTTCCACTCCTAGCATTAGCCTTCCTGCCTCCAGACTCCTATCAACTCACGCGTGCCACCGGGCCTCTGCCCCTTTGCCTCTGCCTCTGCTTCCCATTTTCCCCCTCCTCCTTCTGAGCTTCCCGGGCTGCACAGCTCCCGACGCATCTCTTCCCTTCCTCTGAGGAATTCAGAACCCCCTCCCTCTTCCTGGCCCTTCTTATCTTCTCCAATTCGCCCTCTGCTCTCATCCTCTGTACTCCTGGCCTCTCCCGGTCCTCTCGTGCACAACAGTCCGCATTCATCTAAGCTGTTGTCTCCCTGTTCGGTCCCCAAATCCCTCTGCTTCTTTTCTCGGTGCAGGAGGTGTGCATATGAGGTAGGAGGGTAGCGGCCTTCCTTTTCTACCTTGTGGCTCCTTCTCCTGCGACTGACATCCTATTAGTCTGGAAAAAGCATCTGCTCACTTGACCGAGACCACTTGAAGTCCTTCCCTGGCTTGCTAGGGAGGAGCCTGGTGTGATACTGAGGTTGCAGGACTGCGCATGCGCGGCCCGCCGAGGAGGAGCAGCATAGCCTCCGGGAGGTGGCTGGATGTTTTGGGTTTCCATGCCTTGCCCAGTGTGCTGAGGTGCATTTGCATTTGCATTCCAACAGGATCAGCTTTAGCGGGAGGGGGAGTGACGCCTCCTAGCCGTAGTCAGTTGGTGCTCACAGGCCATCAGGCCCTGCTTATGCCTCCTTGACTGCACATGCGCCCCAGGGGTGCGGGGAAGCCTCTGGGCGGTGCCCGGAGGGTTTGGCGCTCTGTGACGTGGTCAGGTTCTAGGCGCCACCTGCTGACGTGTGCCAGTGTTCCAAGTGGAGTTGCCATAGCGAAAGGGACGCGAAGGCCCTTAGGGGTTGGCTCTGACTGCTCACCAGTTCTCACAGGCCAACAGGGAAGTACAGGAGCTCCGGAGCCTCAAATCGCGCACCTGGAAACCCCGCTGGGACGGGCTGGGTCCACTTCTCCCCTCCGCTCCCGCTCCATCCCACATCCTGGCTCAACCCGTGTTGGACAGCTCCCCCACCTCCTCTGCCCTTGCCAGACCTGGAAGTGGCCGGTGTCTGAATCCGCCACCTCTCTCCCCATCAACGTCATCTGTTTGATGACAGCAGAATGGAGATTCAAGGTCAGCAGCTGAGGGGTTATTGGGTTCTCCTAACTGCACAGGTGTCTTCCCCTGCTGTCCTCACCTGTTTCCCATTCCCTGTACCATGCAGCTTGAGCGACCTGAATTGCAAACCACCCTTGGCGGAATGCAATGAGGGGAGACATGTGAATGCAGCAGGACCACGGGATGATGCCCAGGAAGTGCCCCAACCAAAGAAGGCATGCTTTACCCCTCTGGTCTACACCCTGAAGCAAGGCACTGTAGGCAGAGAGGGGCAGAGGCCTGTGCCCCAGAATGCCCTGGCTCTATTTCCGTCTCGTTGGTACATGGAGGGGGTGGGGGAGGAGGGGCGCCCGTCCCGTGGCCAGCATCCTGGCCTTCCTTGCCACCAACTTCCATCAGCGGCTGAATTCCTGAGTCTTGTCCCCTGCACTCATACTTGCTTCAGCACAAACTCCCTGAGATTCTCTCTTCATGCCCTCCTTGAGCCTGACTTGCTGCTCCTTCCACTCCTAGCATTAGCCTTCCTGCCTCCAGACTCCTATCAACTCACGCGTGCCACCGGGCCTCTGCCCCTTTGCCTCTGCCTCTGCTTCCCATTTTCCCCCTCCTCCTTCTGAGCTTCCCGGGCTGCACAGCTCCCGACGCATCTCTTCCCTTCCTCTGAGGAATTCAGAACCCCCTCCCTCTTCCTGGCCCTTCTTATCTTCTCCAATTCGCCCTCTGCTCTCATCCTCTGTACTCCTGGCCTCTCCCGGTCCTCTCGTGCACAACAGTCCGCATTCATCTAAGCTGTTGTCTCCCTGTTCGGTCCCCAAATCCCTCTGCTTCTTTTCTCGGTGCAGGAGGTGTGCATATGAGGTAGGAGGGTAGCGGCCTTCCTTTTCTACCTTGTGGCTCCTTCTCCTGCGACTGACATCCTATTAGTCTGGAAAAAGCATCTGCTCACTTGACCGAGACCACTTGAAGTCCTTCCCTGGCTTGCTAGGGAGGAGCCTGGTGTGATACTGAGGTTGCAGGACTGCGCATGCGCGGCCCGCCGAGGAGGAGCAGCATAGCCTCCGGGAGGTGGCTGGATGTTTTGGGTTTCCATGCCTTGCCCAGTGTGCTGAGGTGCATTTGCATTTGCATTCCAACAGGATCAGCTTTAGCGGGAGGGGGAGTGACGCCTCCTAGCCGTAGTCAGTTGGTGCTCACAGGCCATCAGGCCCTGCTTATGCCTCCTTGACTGCACATGCGCCCCAGGGGTGCGGGGAAGCCTCTGGGCGGTGCCCGGAGGGTTTGGCGCTCTGTGACGTGGTCAGGTTCTAGGCGCCACCTGCTGACGTGTGCCAGTGTTCCAAGTGGAGTTGCCATAGCGAAAGGGACGCGAAGGCCCTTAGGGGTTGGCTCTGACTGCTCACCAGTTCTCACAGGCCAACAGGGAAGTACAGGAGCTCCGGAGCCTCAAATCGCGCACCTGGAAACCCCGCTGGGACGGGCTGGGTCCACTTCTCCCCTCCGCTCCCGCTCCATCCCACATCCTGGCTCAACCCGTGTTGGACAGCTCCCCCACCTCCTCTGCCCTTGCCAGACCTGGAAGTGGCCGGTGTCTGAATCCGCCACCTCTCTCCCCATCAACGTCATCTGTTTGATGACAGCAGAATGGAGATTCAAGGTCAGCAGCTGAGGGGTTATTGGGTTCTCCTAACTGCACAGGTGTCTTCCCCTGCTGTCCTCACCTGTTTCCCATTCCCTGTACCATGCAGCTTGAGCGACCTGAATTGCAAACCACCCTTGGCGGAATGCAATGAGGGGAGACATGTGAATGCAGCAGGACCACGGGATGATGCCCAGGAAGTGCCCCAACCAAAGAAGGCATGCTTTACCCCTCTGGTCTACACCCTGAAGCAAGGCACTGTAGGCAGAGAGGGGCAGAGGCCTGTGCCCCAGAATGCCCTGGCTCTATTTCCGTCTCGTTGGTACATGGAGGGGGTGGGGGAGGAGGGGCGCCCGTCCCGTGGCCAGCATCCTGGCCTTCCTTGCCACCAACTTCCATCAGCGGCTGAATTCCTGAGTCTTGTCCCCTGCACTCATACTTGCTTCAGCACAAACTCCCTGAGATTCTCTCTTCATGCCCTCCTTGAGCCTGACTTGCTGCTCCTTCCACTCCTAGCATTAGCCTTCCTGCCTCCAGACTCCTATCAACTCACGCGTGCCACCGGGCCTCTGCCCCTTTGCCTCTGCCTCTGCTTCCCATTTTCCCCCTCCTCCTTCTGAGCTTCCCGGGCTGCACAGCTCCCGACGCATCTCTTCCCTTCCTCTGAGGAATTCAGAACCCCCTCCCTCTTCCTGGCCCTTCTTATCTTCTCCAATTCGCCCTCTGCTCTCATCCTCTGTACTCCTGGCCTCTCCCGGTCCTCTCGTGCACAACAGTCCGCATTCATCTAAGCTGTTGTCTCCCTGTTCGGTCCCCAAATCCCTCTGCTTCTTTTCTCGGTGCAGGAGGTGTGCATATGAGGTAGGAGGGTAGCGGCCTTCCTTTTCTACCTTGTGGCTCCTTCTCCTGCGACTGACATCCTATTAGTCTGGAAAAAGCATCTGCTCACTTGACCGAGACCACTTGAAGTCCTTCCCTGGCTTGCTAGGGAGGAGCCTGGTGTGATACTGAGGTTGCAGGACTGCGCATGCGCGGCCCGCCGAGGAGGAGCAGCATAGCCTCCGGGAGGTGGCTGGATGTTTTGGGTTTCCATGCCTTGCCCAGTGTGCTGAGGTGCATTTGCATTTGCATTCCAACAGGATCAGCTTTAGCGGGAGGGGGAGTGACGCCTCCTAGCCGTAGTCAGTTGGTGCTCACAGGCCATCAGGCCCTGCTTATGCCTCCTTGACTGCACATGCGCCCCAGGGGAGCGGGGAAGCCTCTGGGCGGTGCCCGGAGGGTTTGGCGCTCTGTGACGTGGTCAGGTTCTAGGCGCCACCTGCTGACGTGTGCCAGTGTTCCAAGTGGAGTTGCCATAGCGAAAGGGACGCGAAGGCCCTTAGGGGTTGGCTCTGACTGCTCACCAGTTCTCACAGGCCAACAGGGAAGTACAGGAGCTCCGGAGCCTCAAATCGCGCACCTGGAAACCCCGCTGGGACGGGCTGGGTCCACTTCTCCCCTCCGCTCCCGCTCCATCCCACATCCTGGCTCAACCCGTGTTGGACAGCTCCCCCACCTCCTCTGCCCTTGCCAGACCTGGAAGTGGCCGGTGTCTGAATCCGCCACCTCTCTCCCCATCAACGTCATCTGTTTGATGACAGCAGAATGGAGATTCAAGGTCAGCAGCTGAGGGGTTATTGGGTTCTCCTAACTGCACAGGTGTCTTCCCCTGCTGTCCTCACCTGTTTCCCATTCCCTGTACCATGCAGCTTGAGCGACCTGAATTGCAAACCACTCTTGGCGGAATGCAATGAGGGGAGACATGTGAATGCAGCAGGACCACGGGATGATGCCCAGGAAGTGCCCCAACCAAAGAAGGCATGCTTTACCCCTCTGGTCTACACCCTGAAGCAAGGCACTGTAGGCAGAGAGGGGCAGAGGCCTGTGCCCCAGAATGCCCTGGCTCTATTTCCGTCTCGTTGGTACATGGAGGGGGTGGGGGAGGAGGGGCGCCCGTCCCGTGGCCAGCATCCTGGCCTTCCTTGCCACCAACTTCCATCAGCGGCTGAATTCCTGAGTCTTGTCCCCTGCACTCATACTTGCTTCAGCACAAACTCCCTGAGATTCTCTCTTCATGCCCTCCTTGAGCCTGACTTGCTGCTCCTTCCACTCCTAGCATTAGCCTTCCTGCCTCCAGACTCCTATCAACTCACGCGTGCCACCGGGCCTCTGCCCCTTTGCCTCTGCCTCTGCTTCCCATTTTCCCCCTCCTCCTTCTGAGCTTCCCGGGCTGCACAGCTCCCGACGCATCTCTTCCCTTCCTCTGAGGAATTCAGAACCCCCTCCCTCTTCCTGGCCCTTCTTATCTTCTCCAATTCGCCCTCTGCTCTCATCCTCTGTACTCCTGGCCTCTCCCGGTCCTCTCGTGCACAACAGTCCGCATTCATCTAAGCTGTTGTCTCCCTGTTCGGTCCCCAAATCCCTCTGCTTCTTTTCTCGGTGCAGGAGGTGTGCATATGAGGTAGGAGGGTAGCGGCCTTCCTTTTCTACCTTGTGGCTCCTTCTCCTGCGACTGACATCCTATTAGTCTGGAAAAAGCATCTGCTCACTTGACCGAGACCACTTGAAGTCCTTCCCTGGCTTGCTAGGGAGGAGCCTGGTGTGATACTGAGGTTGCAGGACTGCGCATGCGCGGCCCGCCGAGGAGGAGCAGCATAGCCTCCGGGAGGTGGCTGGATGTTTTGGGTTTCCATGCCTTGCCCAGTGTGCTGAGGTGCATTTGCATTTGCATTCCAACAGGATCAGCTTTAGCGGGAGGGGGAGTGACGCCTCCTAGCCGTAGTCAGTTGGTGCTCACAGGCCATCAGGCCCTGCTTATGCCTCCTTGACTGCACATGCGCCCCAGGGGTGCGGGGAAGCCTCTGGGCGGTGCCCGGAGGGTTTGGCGCTCTGTGACGTGGTCAGGTTCTAGGCGCCACCTGCTGACGTGTGCCAGTGTTCCAAGTGGAGTTGCCATAGCGAAAGGGACGCGAAGGCCCTTAGGGGTTGGCTCTGACTGCTCACCAGTTCTCACAGGCCAACAGGGAAGTACAGGAGCTCCGGAGCCTCAAATCGCGCACCTGGAAACCCCGCTGGGACGGGCTGGGTCCACTTCTCCCCTCCGCTCCCGCTCCATCCCACATCCTGGCTCAACCCGTGTTGGACAGCTCCCCCACCTCCTCTGCCCTTGCCAGACCTGGAAGTGGCCGGTGTCTGAATCCGCCACCTCTCTCCCCATCAACGTCATCTGTTTGATGACAGCAGAATGGAGATTCAAGGTCAGCAGCTGAGGGGTTATTGGGTTCTCCTAACTGCACAGGTGTCTTCCCCTGCTGTCCTCACCTGTTTCCCATTCCCTGTACCATGCAGCTTGAGCGACCTGAATTGCAAACCACTCTTGGCGGAATGCAATGAGGGGAGACATGTGAATGCAGCAGGACCACGGGATGATGCCCAGGAAGTGCCCCAACCAAAGAAGGCATGCTTTACCCCTCTGGTCTACACCCTGAAGCAAGGCACTGTAGGCAGAGAGGGGCAGAGGCCTGTGCCCCAGAATGCCCTGGCTCTATTTCCGTCTCGTTGGTACATGGAGGGGGTGGGGGAGGAGGGGCGCCCGTCCCGTGGCCAGCATCCTGGCCTTCCTTGCCACCAACTTCCATCAGCGGCTGAATTCCTGAGTCTTGTCCCCTGCACTCATACTTGCTTCAGCACAAACTCCCTGAGATTCTCTCTTCATGCCCTCCTTGAGCCTGACTTGCTGCTCCTTCCACTCCTAGCATTAGCCTTCCTGCCTCCAGACTCCTATCAACTCACGCGTGCCACCGGGCCTCTGCCCCTTTGCCTCTGCCTCTGCTTCCCATTTTCCCCCTCCTCCTTCTGAGCTTCCCGGGCTGCACAGCTCCCGACGCATCTCTTCCCTTCCTCTGAGGAATTCAGAACCCCCTCCCTCTTCCTGGCCCTTCTTATCTTCTCCAATTCGCCCTCTGCTCTCATCCTCTGTACTCCTGGCCTCTCCCGGTCCTCTCGTGCACAACAGTCCGCATTCATCTAAGCTGTTGTCTCCCTGTTCGGTCCCCAAATCCCTCTGCTTCTTTTCTCGGTGCAGGAGGTGTGCATATGAGGTAGGAGGGTAGCGGCCTTCCTTTTCTACCTTGTGGCTCCTTCTCCTGCGACTGACATCCTATTAGTCTGGAAAAAGCATCTGCTCACTTGACCGAGACCACTTGAGGTCCTTCCCTGGCTTGCTAGGGAGGAGCCTGGTGTGATACTGAGGTTGCAGGACTGCGCATGCGCGGCCCGCCGAGGAGGAGCAGCATAGCCTCCGGGAGGTGGCTGGATGTTTTGGGTTTCCATGCCTTGCCCAGTGTGCTGAGGTGCATTTGCATTTGCATTCCAACAGGATCAGCTTTAGCGGGAGGGGGAGTGACGCCTCCTAGCCGTAGTCAGTTGGTGCTCACAGGCCATCAGGCCCTGCTTATGCCTCCTTGACTGCACATGCGCCCCAGGGGTGCGGGGAAGCCTCTGGGCGGTGCCCGGAGGGTTTGGCGCTCTGTGACGTGGTCAGGTTCTAGGCGCCACCTGCTGACGTGTGCCAGTGTTCCAAGTGGAGTTGCCATAGCGAAAGGGACGCGAAGGCCCTTAGGGGTTGGCTCTGACTGCTCACCAGTTCTCACAGGCCAACAGGGAAGTACAGGAGCTCCGGAGCCTCAAATCGCGCACCTGGAAACCCCGCTGGGACGGGCTGGGTCCACTTCTCCCCTCCGCTCCCGCTCCATCCCACATCCTGGCTCAACCCGTGTTGGACAGCTCCCCCACCTCCTCTGCCCTTGCCAGACCTGGAAGTGGCCGGTGTCTGAATCCGCCACCTCTCTCCCCATCAACGTCATCTGTTTGATGACAGCAGAATGGAGATTCAAGGTCAGCAGCTGAGGGGTTATTGGGTTCTCCTAACTGCACAGGTGTCTTCCCCTGCTGTCCTCACCTGTTTCCCATTCCCTGTACCATGCAGCTTGAGCGACCTGAATTGCAAACCACCCTTGGCGGAATGCAATGAGGGGAGACATGTGAATGCAGCAGGACCACGGGATGATGCCCAGGAAGTGCCCCAACCAAAGAAGGCATGCTTTACCCCTCTGGTCTACACCCTGAAGCAAGGCACTGTAGGCAGAGAGGGGCAGAGGCCTGTGCCCCAGAATGCCCTGGCTCTATTTCCGTCTCGTTGGTACATGGAGGGGGTGGGGGAGGAGGGGCGCCCGTCCCGTGGCCAGCATCCTGGCCTTCCTTGCCACCAACTTCCATCAGCGGCTGAATTCCTGAGTCTTGTCCCCTGCACTCATACTTGCTTCAGCACAAACTCCCTGAGATTCTCTCTTCATGCCCTCCTTGAGCCTGACTTGCTGCTCCTTCCACTCCTAGCATTAGCCTTCCTGCCTCCAGACTCCTATCAACTCACGCGTGCCACCGGGCCTCTGCCCCTTTGCCTCTGCCTCTGCTTCCCATTTTCCCCCTCCTCCTTCTGAGCTTCCCGGGCTGCACAGCTCCCGACGCATCTCTTCCCTTCCTCTGAGGAATTCAGAACCCCCTCCCTCTTCCTGGCCCTTCTTATCTTCTCCAATTCGCCCTCTGCTCTCATCCTCTGTACTCCTGGCCTCTCCCGGTCCTCTCGTGCACAACAGTCCGCATTCATCTAAGCTGTTGTCTCCCTGTTCGGTCCCCAAATCCCTCTGCTTCTTTTCTCGGTGCAGGAGGTGTGCATATGAGGTAGGAGGGTAGCGGCCTTCCTTTTCTACCTTGTGGCTCCTTCTCCTGCGACTGACATCCTATTAGTCTGGAAAAAGCATCTGCTCACTTGACCGAGACCACTTGAGGTCCTTCCCTGGCTTGCTAGGGAGGAGCCTGGTGTGATACTGAGGTTGCAGGACTGCGCATGCGCGGCCCGCCGAGGAGGAGCAGCATAGCCTCCGGGAGGTGGCTGGATGTTTTGGGTTTCCATGCCTTGCCCAGTGTGCTGAGGTGCATTTGCATTTGCATTCCAACAGGATCAGCTTTAGCGGGAGGGGGAGTGACGCCTCCTAGCCGTAGTCAGTTGGTGCTCACAGGCCATCAGGCCCTGCTTATGCCTCCTTGACTGCACATGCGCCCCAGGGGTGCGGGGAAGCCTCTGGGCGGTGCCCGGAGGGTTTGGCGCTCTGTGACGTGGTCAGGTTCTAGGCGCCACCTGCTGACGTGTGCCAGTGTTCCAAGTGGAGTTGCCATAGCGAAAGGGACGCGAAGGCCCTTAGGGGTTGGCTCTGACTGCTCACCAGTTCTCACAGGCCAACAGGGAAGTACAGGAGCTCCGGAGCCTCAAATCGCGCACCTGGAAACCCCGCTGGGACGGGCTGGGTCCACTTCTCCCCTCCGCTCCCGCTCCATCCCACATCCTGGCTCAACCCGTGTTGGACAGCTCCCCCACCTCCTCTGCCCTTGCCAGACCTGGAAGTGGCCGGTGTCTGAATCCGCCACCTCTCTCCCCATCAACGTCATCTGTTTGATGACAGCAGAATGGAGATTCAAGGTCAGCAGCTGAGGGGTTATTGGGTTCTCCTAACTGCACAGGTGTCTTCCCCTGCTGTCCTCACCTGTTTCCCATTCCCTGTACCATGCAGCTTGAGCGACCTGAATTGCAAACCACTCTTGGCGGAATGCAATGAGGGGAGACATGTGAATGCAGCAGGACCACGGGATGATGCCCAGGAAGTGCCCCAACCAAAGAAGGCATGCTTTACCCCTCTGGTCTACACCCTGAAGCAAGGCACTGTAGGCAGAGAGGGGCAGAGGCCTGTGCCCCAGAATGCCCTGGCTCTATTTCCGTCTCGTTGGTACATGGAGGGGGTGGGGGAGGAGGGGCGCCCGTCCCGTGGCCAGCATCCTGGCCTTCCTTGCCACCAACTTCCATCAGCGGCTGAATTCCTGAGTCTTGTCCCCTGCACTCATACTTGCTTCAGCACAAACTCCCTGAGATTCTCTCTTCATGCCCTCCTTGAGCCTGACTTGCTGCTCCTTCCACTCCTAGCATTAGCCTTCCTGCCTCCAGACTCCTATCAACTCACGCGTGCCACCGGGCCTCTGCCCCTTTGCCTCTGCCTCTGCTTCCCATTTTCCCCCTCCTCCTTCTGAGCTTCCCGGGCTGCACAGCTCCCGACGCATCTCTTCCCTTCCTCTGAGGAATTCAGAACCCCCTCCCTCTTCCTGGCCCTTCTTATCTTCTCCAATTCGCCCTCTGCTCTCATCCTCTGTACTCCTGGCCTCTCCCGGTCCTCTCGTGCACAACAGTCCGCATTCATCTAAGCTGTTGTCTCCCTGTTCGGTCCCCAAATCCCTCTGCTTCTTTTCTCGGTGCAGGAGGTGTGCATATGAGGTAGGAGGGTAGCGGCCTTCCTTTTCTACCTTGTGGCTCCTTCTCCTGCGACTGACATCCTATTAGTCTGGAAAAAGCATCTGCTCACTTGACCGAGACCACTTGAAGTCCTTCCCTGGCTTGCTAGGGAGGAGCCTGGTGTGATACTGAGGTTGCAGGACTGCGCATGCGCGGCCCGCCGAGGAGGAGCAGCATAGCCTCCGGGAGGTGGCTGGATGTTTTGGGTTTCCATGCCTTGCCCAGTGTGCTGAGGTGCATTTGCATTTGCATTCCAACAGGATCAGCTTTAGCGGGAGGGGGAGTGACGCCTCCTAGCCGTAGTCAGTTGGTGCTCACAGGCCATCAGGCCCTGCTTATGCCTCCTTGACTGCACATGCGCCCCAGGGGTGCGGGGAAGCCTCTGGGCGGTGCCCGGAGGGTTTGGCGCTCTGTGACGTGGTCAGGTTCTAGGCGCCACCTGCTGACGTGTGCCAGTGTTCCAAGTGGAGTTGCCATAGCGAAAGGGACGCGAAGGCCCTTAGGGGTTGGCTCTGACTGCTCACCAGTTCTCACAGGCCAACAGGGAAGTACAGGAGCTCCGGAGCCTCAAATCGCGCACCTGGAAACCCCGCTGGGACGGGCTGGGTCCACTTCTCCCCTCCGCTCCCGCTCCATCCCACATCCTGGCTCAACCCGTGTTGGACAGCTCCCCCACCTCCTCTGCCCTTGCCAGACCTGGAAGTGGCCGGTGTCTGAATCCGCCACCTCTCTCCCCATCAACGTCATCTGTTTGATGACAGCAGAATGGAGATTCAAGGTCAGCAGCTGAGGGGTTATTGGGTTCTCCTAACTGCACAGGTGTCTTCCCCTGCTGTCCTCACCTGTTTCCCATTCCCTGTACCATGCAGCTTGAGCGACCTGAATTGCAAACCACTCTTGGCGGAATGCAATGAGGGGAGACATGTGAATGCAGCAGGACCACGGGATGATGCCCAGGAAGTGCCCCAACCAAAGAAGGCATGCTTTACCCCTCTGGTCTACACCCTGAAGCAAGGCACTGTAGGCAGAGAGGGGCAGAGGCCTGTGCCCCAGAATGCCCTGGCTCTATTTCCGTCTCGTTGGTACATGGAGGGGGTGGGGGAGGAGGGGCGCCCGTCCCGTGGCCAGCATCCTGGCCTTCCTTGCCACCAACTTCCATCAGCGGCTGAATTCCTGAGTCTTGTCCCCTGCACTCATACTTGCTTCAGCACAAACTCCCTGAGATTCTCTCTTCATGCCCTCCTTGAGCCTGACTTGCTGCTCCTTCCACTCCTAGCATTAGCCTTCCTGCCTCCAGACTCCTATCAACTCACGCGTGCCACCGGGCCTCTGCCCCTTTGCCTCTGCCTCTGCTTCCCATTTTCCCCCTCCTCCTTCTGAGCTTCCCGGGCTGCACAGCTCCCGACGCATCTCTTCCCTTCCTCTGAGGAATTCAGAACCCCCTCCCTCTTCCTGGCCCTTCTTATCTTCTCCAATTCGCCCTCTGCTCTCATCCTCTGTACTCCTGGCCTCTCCCGGTCCTCTCGTGCACAACAGTCCGCATTCATCTAAGCTGTTGTCTCCCTGTTCGGTCCCCAAATCCCTCTGCTTCTTTTCTCGGTGCAGGAGGTGTGCATATGAGGTAGGAGGGTAGCGGCCTTCCTTTTCTACCTTGTGGCTCCTTCTCCTGCGACTGACATCCTATTAGTCTGGAAAAAGCATCTGCTCACTTGACCGAGACCACTTGAGGTCCTTCCCTGGCTTGCTAGGGAGGAGCCTGGTGTGATACTGAGGTTGCAGGACTGCGCATGCGCGGCCCGCCGAGGAGGAGCAGCATAGCCTCCGGGAGGTGGCTGGATGTTTTGGGTTTCCATGCCTTGCCCAGTGTGCTGAGGTGCATTTGCATTTGCATTCCAACAGGATCAGCTTTAGCGGGAGGGGGAGTGACGCCTCCTAGCCGTAGTCAGTTGGTGCTCACAGGCCATCAGGCCCTGCTTATGCCTCCTTGACTGCACATGCGCCCCAGGGGTGCGGGGAAGCCTCTGGGCGGTGCCCGGAGGGTTTGGCGCTCTGTGACGTGGTCAGGTTCTAGGCGCCACCTGCTGACGTGTGCCAGTGTTCCAAGTGGAGTTGCCATAGCGAAAGGGACGCGAAGGCCCTTAGGGGTTGGCTCTGACTGCTCACCAGTTCTCACAGGCCAACAGGGAAGTACAGGAGCTCCGGAGCCTCAAATCGCGCACCTGGAAACCCCGCTGGGACGGGCTGGGTCCACTTCTCCCCTCCGCTCCCGCTCCATCCCACATCCTGGCTCAACCCGTGTTGGACAGCTCCCCCACCTCCTCTGCCCTTGCCAGACCTGGAAGTGGCCGGTGTCTGAATCCGCCACCTCTCTCCCCATCAACGTCATCTGTTTGATGACAGCAGAATGGAGATTCAAGGTCAGCAGCTGAGGGGTTATTGGGTTCTCCTAACTGCACAGGTGTCTTCCCCTGCTGTCCTCACCTGTTTCCCATTCCCTGTACCATGCAGCTTGAGCGACCTGAATTGCAAACCACTCTTGGCGGAATGCAATGAGGGGAGACATGTGAATGCAGCAGGACCACGGGATGATGCCCAGGAAGTGCCCCAACCAAAGAAGGCATGCTTTACCCCTCTGGTCTACACCCTGAAGCAAGGCACTGTAGGCAGAGAGGGGCAGAGGCCTGTGCCCCAGAATGCCCTGGCTCTATTTCCGTCTCGTTGGTACATGGAGGGGGTGGGGGAGGAGGGGCGCCCGTCCCGTGGCCAGCATCCTGGCCTTCCTTGCCACCAACTTCCATCAGCGGCTGAATTCCTGAGTCTTGTCCCCTGCACTCATACTTGCTTCAGCACAAACTCCCTGAGATTCTCTCTTCATGCCCTCCTTGAGCCTGACTTGCTGCTCCTTCCACTCCTAGCATTAGCCTTCCTGCCTCCAGACTCCTATCAACTCACGCGTGCCACCGGGCCTCTGCCCCTTTGCCTCTGCCTCTGCTTCCCATTTTCCCCCTCCTCCTTCTGAGCTTCCCGGGCTGCACAGCTCCCGACGCATCTCTTCCCTTCCTCTGAGGAATTCAGAACCCCCTCCCTCTTCCTGGCCCTTCTTATCTTCTCCAATTCGCCCTCTGCTCTCATCCTCTGTACTCCTGGCCTCTCCCGGTCCTCTCGTGCACAACAGTCCGCATTCATCTAAGCTGTTGTCTCCCTGTTCGGTCCCCAAATCCCTCTGCTTCTTTTCTCGGTGCAGGAGGTGTGCATATGAGGTAGGAGGG
This sequence comes from Perognathus longimembris pacificus, assembly GCF_023159225.1. Classification (NCBI taxonomy): domain Eukaryota; kingdom Metazoa; phylum Chordata; class Mammalia; order Rodentia; family Heteromyidae; genus Perognathus; species Perognathus longimembris. The sequence continues at coordinate 4,924 of NW_025959523.1, read as the reverse complement.
TAGCGGCCTTCCTTTTCTACCTTGTGGCTCCTTCTCCTGCGACTGACATCCTATTAGTCTGGAAAAAGCATCTGCTCACTTGACCGAGACCACTTGAGGTCCTTCCCTGGCTTGCTAGGGAGGAGCCTGGTGTGATACTGAGGTTGCAGGACTGCGCATGCGCGGCCCGCCGAGGAGGAGCAGCATAGCCTCCGGGAGGTGGCTGGATGTTTTGGGTTTCCATGCCTTGCCCAGTGTGCTGAGGTGCATTTGCATTTGCATTCCAACAGGATCAGCTTTAGCGGGAGGGGGAGTGACGCCTCCTAGCCGTAGTCAGTTGGTGCTCACAGGCCATCAGGCCCTGCTTATGCCTCCTTGACTGCACATGCGCCCCAGGGGTGCGGGGAAGCCTCTGGGCGGTGCCCGGAGGGTTTGGCGCTCTGTGACGTGGTCAGGTTCTAGGCGCCACCTGCTGACGTGTGCCAGTGTTCCAAGTGGAGTTGCCATAGCGAAAGGGACGCGAAGGCCCTTAGGGGTTGGCTCTGACTGCTCACCAGTTCTCACAGGCCAACAGGGAAGTACAGGAGCTCCGGAGCCTCAAATCGCGCACCTGGAAACCCCGCTGGGACGGGCTGGGTCCACTTCTCCCCTCCGCTCCCGCTCCATCCCACATCCTGGCTCAACCCGTGTTGGACAGCTCCCCCACCTCCTCTGCCCTTGCCAGACCTGGAAGTGGCCGGTGTCTGAATCCGCCACCTCTCTCCCCATCAACGTCATCTGTTTGATGACAGCAGAATGGAGATTCAAGGTCAGCAGCTGAGGGGTTATTGGGTTCTCCTAACTGCACAGGTGTCTTCCCCTGCTGTCCTCACCTGTTTCCCATTCCCTGTACCATGCAGCTTGAGCGACCTGAATTGCAAACCACTCTTGGCGGAATGCAATGAGGGGAGACATGTGAATGCAGCAGGACCACGGGATGATGCCCAGGAAGTGCCCCAACCAAAGAAGGCATGCTTTACCCCTCTGGTCTACACCCTGAAGCAAGGCACTGTAGGCAGAGAGGGGCAGAGGCCTGTGCCCCAGAATGCCCTGGCTCTATTTCCGTCTCGTTGGTACATGGAGGGGGTGGGGGAGGAGGGGCGCCCGTCCCGTGGCCAGCATCCTGGCCTTCCTTGCCACCAACTTCCATCAGCGGCTGAATTCCTGAGTCTTGTCCCCTGCACTCATACTTGCTTCAGCACAAACTCCCTGAGATTCTCTCTTCATGCCCTCCTTGAGCCTGACTTGCTGCTCCTTCCACTCCTAGCATTAGCCTTCCTGCCTCCAGACTCCTATCAACTCACGCGTGCCACCGGGCCTCTGCCCCTTTGCCTCTGCCTCTGCTTCCCATTTTCCCCCTCCTCCTTCTGAGCTTCCCGGGCTGCACAGCTCCCGACGCATCTCTTCCCTTCCTCTGAGGAATTCAGAACCCCCTCCCTCTTCCTGGCCCTTCTTATCTTCTCCAATTCGCCCTCTGCTCTCATCCTCTGTACTCCTGGCCTCTCCCGGTCCTCTCGTGCACAACAGTCCGCATTCATCTAAGCTGTTGTCTCCCTGTTCGGTCCCCAAATCCCTCTGCTTCTTTTCTCGGTGCAGGAGGTGTGCATATGAGGTAGGAGGGTAGCGGCCTTCCTTTTCTACCTTGTGGCTCCTTCTCCTGCGACTGACATCCTATTAGTCTGGAAAAAGCATCTGCTCACTTGACCGAGACCACTTGAGGTCCTTCCCTGGCTTGCTAGGGAGGAGCCTGGTGTGATACTGAGGTTGCAGGACTGCGCATGCGCGGCCCGCCGAGGAGGAGCAGCATAGCCTCCGGGAGGTGGCTGGATGTTTTGGGTTTCCATGCCTTGCCCAGTGTGCTGAGGTGCATTTGCATTTGCATTCCAACAGGATCAGCTTTAGCGGGAGGGGGAGTGACGCCTCCTAGCCGTAGTCAGTTGGTGCTCACAGGCCATCAGGCCCTGCTTATGCCTCCTTGACTGCACATGCGCCCAGGGGTGCGGGGAAGCCTCTGGGCGGTGCCCGGAGGGTTTGGCGCTCTGTGACGTGGTCAGGTTCTAGGCGCCACCTGCTGACGTGTGCCAGTGTTCCAAGTGGAGTTGCCATAGCGAAAGGGACGCGAAGGCCCTTAGGGGTTGGCTCTGACTGCTCACCAGTTCTCACAGGCCAACAGGGAAGTACAGGAGCTCCGGAGCCTCAAATCGCGCACCTGGAAACCCCGCTGGGACGGGCTGGGTCCACTTCTCCCCTCCGCTCCCGCTCCATCCCACATCCTGGCTCAACCCGTGTTGGACAGCTCCCCCACCTCCTCTGCCCTTGCCAGACCTGGAAGTGGCCGGTGTCTGAATCCGCCACCTCTCTCCCCATCAACGTCATCTGTTTGATGACAGCAGAATGGAGATTCAAGGTCAGCAGCTGAGGGGTTATTGGGTTCTCCTAACTGCACAGGTGTCTTCCCCTGCTGTCCTCACCTGTTTCCCATTCCCTGTACCATGCAGCTTGAGCGACCTGAATTGCAAACCACTCTTGGCGGAATGCAATGAGGGGAGACATGTGAATGCAGCAGGACCACGGGATGATGCCCAGGAAGTGCCCCAACCAAAGAAGGCATGCTTTACCCCTCTGGTCTACACCCTGAAGCAAGGCACTGTAGGCAGAGAGGGGCAGAGGCCTGTGCCCCAGAATGCCCTGGCTCTATTTCCGTCTCGTTGGTACATGGAGGGGGTGGGGGAGGAGGGGCGCCCGTCCCGTGGCCAGCATCCCGGCCTTCCTTGCCACCAACTTCCATCAGCGGCTGAATTCCTGAGTCTTGTCCCCTGCACTCATACTTGCTTCAGCACAAACTCCCTGAGATTCTCTCTTCATGCCCTCCTTGAGCCTGACTTGCTGCTCCTTCCACTCCTAGCATTAGCCTTCCTGCCTCCAGACTCCTATCAACTCACGCGTGCCACCGGGCCTCTGCCCCTTTGCCTCTGCCTCTGCTTCCCATTTTCCCCCTCCTCCTTCTGAGCTTCCCGGGCTGCACAGCTCCGGACGCATCTCTTCCCTTCCTCTGAGGAATTCAGAACCCCCTCCCTCTTCCTGGCCCTTCTTATCTTCTCCAATTCGCCCTCTGCTCTCATCCTCTGTACTCCTGGCCTCTCCCGGTCCTCTCGTGCACAACAGTCCGCATTCATCTAAGCTGTTGTCTCCCTGTTCGGTCCCCAAATCCCTCTGCTTCTTTTCTCGGTGCAGGAGGTGTGCATATGAGGTAGGAGGGTAGCGGCCTTCCTTTTCTACCTTGTGGCTCCTTCTCCTGCGACTGACATCCTATTAGTCTGGAAAAAGCATCTGCTCACTTGACCGAGACCACTTGAGGTCCTTCCCTGGCTTGCTAGGGAGGAGCCTGGTGTGATACTGAGGTTGCAGGACTGCGCATGCGCGGCCCGCCGAGGAGGAGCAGCATAGCCTCCGGGAGGTGGCTGGATGTTTTGGGTTTCCATGCCTTGCCCAGTGTGCTGAGGTGCATTTGCATTTGCATTCCAACAGGATCAGCTTTAGCGGGAGGGGGAGTGACGCCTCCTAGCCGTAGTCAGTTGGTGCTCACAGGCCATCAGGCCCTGCTTATGCCTCCTTGACTGCACATGCGCCCCAGGGGTGCGGGGAAGCCTCTGGGCGGTGCCCGGAGGGTTTGGCGCTCTGTGACGTGGTCAGGTTCTAGGCGCCACCTGCTGACGTGTGCCAGTGTTCCAAGTGGAGTTGCCATAGCGAAAGGGACGCGAAGGCCCTTAGGGGTTGGCTCTGACTGCTCACCAGTTCTCACAGGCCAACAGGGAAGTACAGGAGCTCCGGAGCCTCAAATCGCGCACCTGGAAACCCCGCTGGGACGGGCTGGGTCCACTTCTCCCCTCCGCTCCCGCTCCATCCCACATCCTGGCTCAACCCGTGTTGGACAGCTCCCCCACCTCCTCTGCCCTTGCCAGACCTGGAAGTGGCCGGTGTCTGAATCCGCCACCTCTCTCCCCATCAACGTCATCTGTTTGATGACAGCAGAATGGAGATTCAAGGTCAGCAGCTGAGGGGTTATTGGGTTCTCCTAACTGCACAGGTGTCTTCCCCTGCTGTCCTCACTGTTTCCCATTCCCTGTACCATGCAGCTTGAGCGACCTGAATTGCAAACCACTCTTGCGGAATGCAATGAGGGGAGACATGTGAATGCAGCAGGACCACGGGATGATGCCCAGGAAGTGCCCCAACCAAAGAAGGCATGCTTTACCCCTCTGGTCTACACCCTGAAGCAAGGCACTGTAGGCAGAGAGGGGCAGAGGCCTGTGCCCCAGAATGCCCTGGCTCTATTTCCGTCTCGTTGGTACATGGAGGGGGTGGGGGAGGAGGGGGCGCCCGTCCCGTGGCCAGCATCCTGGCCTTCCTTGCCACCAACTTCCATCAGCGGCTGAATTCCTGAGTCTTGTCCCTGCACTCATACTTGCTTCAGCACAAACTCCCTGAGATTCTCTCTTCATGCCCTCCTTGAGCCTGACTTGCTGCTCCTTCCACTCCTAGCATTAGCCTTCCTGCCTCCAGACTCCTATCAACTCACGCGTGCCACCGGGCCTCTGCCCCTTTGCCTCTGCCTCTGCTTCCCATTTTCCCCCTCCTCCTTCTGAGCTTCCCGGGCTGCACAGCTCCCGACGCATCTCTTCCCTTCCTCTGAGGAATTCAGAACCCCCTCCCTCTTCCTGGCCCTTCTTATCTTCTCCAATTCGCCCTCCTGCTCTCATCCTCTGTACTCCTGGCCTCTCCCGGTCCTCTCGTGCACAACAGTCCGCATTCATCTAAGCTGTTGTCTCCCTGTTCGGTCCCCAAATCCCTCTGCTTCTTTTCTCGGTGCAGGAGGTGTGCATATGAGGTAGGAGGGTAGCGGCCT
>NW_025959522.1:0-53248 GCF_023159225.1 Perognathus longimembris pacificus | reverse complement strand
TCCAACAGGATCAGCTTTAGCGGGAGGGGGAGTGACGCCTCTTAGCGGTAGTCAGTTGTTGCTCACAGCCCATCAGGCCCTGCTTATGCCTCCTTGACTGCACATGCGCCCCAGGGGTGCTGGGAAGCCTCTGGGCGGTGCCTGGAGGGTTAGGCGCTCTGTGACGTGATCAGGTTCTAGGCGCCACCTGCTGACGTGTGCCAGTGTTCCAAGTGGAGTTGCCATAGCGAAAGGGACGCGAAGGCCCTTAGGGGTTGGCTCTGACTGCTCACCAGTTCTCACAGGCCAACAGGGAAATACAGGAGCTCCGGAGCCACAAATCGCACACCTGGAATCCCCGCTGGGACGGGCTGGGTCCACTGTGCACCTCCGCTCCCGCTCCATCCCACATCCTGGCTGAACCCGTGTTGGACAGCTCCCCCACCTCCTCTGCCCTTGCCAGTCCTGGAAGTGGCCGGTGTCTGAATCCGCCACCTCTCTCCCCATCCACGTCATCTGTTCGATGACAGCAGAATGGAGATTCAAGGTCAGCAGGTGAGGGGTTATTGGGTTCTCCTAACTGCACAGGTGACCGCTCCACTCTTGTTTGCCCTCTTGCCTGGCCTCTCTGGCCCACATCTCTGCCAGATCCTTCCTCCTACCGAGTAGCGGTGGGTCATAATGGCTATAGGCAGGAGCTGGCAATGCGGGGGCCGTTGGCTCACAGCCATAAGTTTAAGGCTCCTGCAGGGTGCTATGCTCAGACACCAGGGAAAGGGAATTCTGACGCTTCCCTGCGTTGGCCAAGGCACCCTGGCTCCCAGCAATGCTATTCGTAGGCGTCATCATCACTGTCATGCGGATCGCCAACAGCAGTGGCTGCTTAGCATCCCCGGACTCATGTCTGGAGACCTTGGAGAAGCAGACAGCACTAAAGGCAGCCTTGCCAAATGAATGGTTTCCTGGGAATTTCAAGCAAGCAAGTATACGTGCACACACTTTGAATTGCATCTGTTCAACTTCATATCGGACACACTCCTGCCACCGCACATGGACAGAAAATTTCTCACATGCAAGCCCACTCTCCATCTCTGTCTTTCTCTGTCACTCGCCGCAGCCTCCACATGCTCACTCAGAACACACTGTGACGGGACCTCCTGGATCCACATCCAGATGCCTATTTACACATATCCAGACTTATGTTTAGGAAGTACACCCATGTACGGTGTCAGGAACACACACGCACTCGTACAACCAAACACGGACACACTCACGCACTTGCGAGCACACCCAGTTTACCGTGCCTTGGAAGGTGCTAAGGGTTTTCAGGGCACTGGGTCCGACTTGATCGAATCAAGCCTGATATTGTTGTGGTGGGCGTGGCTAGGGAGCCCAGCCCTGCATGTTGGCCAGCCCATTGGCACTTGTGTCTTCCCCTGCTGTCCTTACCTGTTTCCCATTCCCTGTACCGTGCAGCTTGAGCGACCTGAATTGCAAACAACTCTTGGCGGAATGCAATGAGGGGAGACATGTGAATGCGGCAGGACCACGGGATTATCCCCAGGAAGTACCCCAACCAAAGAAGGCATTCTTTACCCCTCTGGTCTACACCCTGAAGCAAGGCACTGTGGGCAGCGAGGGGCAGAGGCCTGTGCCCCAGAATGCCCTGGCTCTATTTCCGTCTCGTTGGTACATGGGCTTGGGGGCACGGCGCCCGTCCCGTGGCAAGCATCCTGGCCTTCCTCGCCACCAACTTCCATCAGCGGCTGAGTTCCTGAGGCTTGTCCCCTGCACTCATATTTGCTTCACCACAAACTCCCTGAGATTGTCTCTTCATGCCCTCCTTGCCCCTGCCTTGCTGCTGCTTCCACTCCTAGCATTAGCCTTCCTGCCTCCAGACTCCTATCAACTCACGCGTGCCACCGGGCCTCTGCCTCTTCGCCCCTGCCTCTGCTTCCCATTTTCCTCCTCCTCCATCTGAGCTTCACAGGCTACACAGCTCCCGACGCATCTCGTCCCTTCCTCTGAGGAATTCAGAACCCCCTCCCTCTTCCTGGCCCTTGCTATCTTCTCCAATTCGCCCTCTGCTCTCAGCCTCTGTACTCCTGGCCTCTCCCAGTCCTCTCGTGCACAACAGTGCGCATTCCTCTAAGCTGTAGTCTCCCTGTTCTGTCCCCAAATCCCTCTGCTTCTTTTCTCTGTGCAGGAGGTGTGTATATGAGGGAGGAGGGTTGGGGCCTTCCTTTTCTACCTTGTGGCTCCTTTTCCTGCGACTGACATCCTATTAGTCTGGAAAAAGCAACTGCTCACTTGACCGAGACCACTTGAAGCCCTTCACTGGCTTGCTAGGTAGCAGCCTGGTGTGCTTCTGACGTTGCAGGACTGCGCATGCGCGGCCCGCCGTGTAGCAAAGCCTCCAGGAGGTGGCTGGATGATTTGGGTTTCTATGCCTCGCCCAGTGTGCTGAGGTGCACTTGCATTTGCATTCCAACAGGATCAGCTTTAGCGGGAGGGGGAGTGACGCCTCTTAGCGGTAGTCAGTTGTTGCTCACAGCCCATCAGGCCCTGCTTATGCCTCCTTGACTGCACATGCGCCCCAGGGGTGCTGGGAAGCCTCTGGGCGGTGCCTGGAGGGTTAGGCGCTCTGTGACGTGATCAGGTTCTAGGCGCCACCTGCTGACGTGTGCCAGTGTTCCAAGTGGAGTTGCCATAGCGAAAGGGACGCGAAGGCCCTTAGGGGTTGGCTCTGACTGCTCACCAGTTCTCACAGGCCAACAGGGAAATACAGGAGCTCCGGAGCCACAAATCGCACACCTGGAATCCCCGCTGGGACGGGCTGGGTCCACTGTGCACCTCCGCTCCCGCTCCATCCCACATCCTGGCTGAACCCGTGTTGGACAGCTCCCCCACCTCCTCTGCCCTTGCCAGTCCTGGAAGTGGCCGGTGTCTGAATCCGCCACCTCTCTCCCCATCCACGTCATCTGTTCGATGACAGCACAATGGAGATTCAAGGTCAGCAGGTGAGGGGTTATTGGGTTCTCCTAACTGCACAGGTGACCGCTCCACTCTTGTTTGCCCTCTTGCCTGGCCTCTCTGGCCCACATCTCTGCCAGATCCTTCCTCCTACCGAGTAGCGGTGGGTCATAATGGCTATAGGCAGGAGCTGGCAATGCGGGGGCCGTTGGCTCACAGCCATAAGTTTAAGGCTCCTGCAGGGTGCTATGCTCAGACACCAGGGAAAGGGAATTCTGACGCTTCCCTGCGTTGGCCAAGGCACCCTGGCTCCCAGCAATGCTATTCGTAGGCGTCATCATCACTGTCATGCGGATCGCCAACAGCAGTGGCTGCTTAGCATCCCCGGACTCATGTCTGGAGACCTTGGAGAAGCAGACAGCACTAAAGGCAGCCTTGCCAAATGAATGGTTTCCTGGGAATTTCAAGCAAGCAAGTATACGTGCACACACTTTGAATTGCATCTGTTCAACTTCATATCGGACACACTCCTGCCACCGCACATGGACAGAAAATTTCTCACATGCAAGCCCACTCTCCATCTCTGTCTTTCTCTGTCACTCGCCGCAGCCTCCACATGCTCACTCAGAACACACTGTGACGGGACCTCCTGGATCCACATCCAGATGCCTATTTACACATATCCAGACTTATGTTTAGGAAGTACACCCATGTACGGTGTCAGGAACACACACGCACTCGTACAACCAAACACGGACACACTCACGCACTTGCGAGCACACCCAGTTTACCGTGCCTTGGAAGGTGCTAAGGGTTTTCAGGGCACTGGGTCCGACTTGATCGAATCAAGCCTGATATTGTTGTGGTGGGCGTGGCTAGGGAGCCCAGCCCTGCATGTTGGCCAGCCCATTGGCACTTGTGTCTTCCCCTGCTGTCCTTACCTGTTTCCCATTCCCTGTACCGTGCAGCTTGAGCGACCTGAATTGCAAACAACTCTTGGCGGAATGCAATGTGGGGAGACATGTGAATGCGGCAGGACCACGGGATTATCCCGAGGAGTACCCCAACCAAAGAAGGCATTCTTTACCCCTCTGGTCTACACCCTGAAGCAAGGCACTGTGGGCAGCGAGGGGCAGAGGCCTGTGCCCCAGAATGCCCTGGCTCTATTTCCGTCTCGTTGGTACATGGGCTTGGGGGCACGGCGCCCGTCCCGTGGCAAGCATCCTGGCCTTCCTCGCCACCAACTTCCATCAGCGGCTGATTTCCTGAGGCTTGTCCCCTGCACTCATATTTGCTTCACCACAAACTCCCTGAGATTGTCTCTTCATGCCCTCCTTGCCCCTGCCTTGCTGCTGCTTCCACTCCTAGCATTAGCCTTCCTGCCTCCAGACTCCTATCAACTCACGCGTGCCACCGGGCCTCTGCCTCTTCGCCCCTGCCTCTGCTTCCCATTTTCCTCCTCCTCCATCTGAGCTTCACAGGCTACACAGCTCCCGACGCATCTCGTCCCTTCCTCTGAGGAATTCAGAACCCCCTCCCTCTTCCTGGCCCTTGCTATCTTCTCCAATTCGCCCTCTGCTCTCAGCCTCTGTACTCCTGGCCTCTCCCAGTCCTCTCGTGCACAACAGTGCGCATTCCTCTAAGCTGTAGTCTCCCTGTTCTGTCCCCAAATCCCTCTGCTTCTTTTCTCTGTGCAGGAGGTGTGTATATGAGGGAGGAGGGTTGGGGCCTTCCTTTTCTACCTTGTGGCTCCTTTTCCTGCGACTGACATCCTATTAGTCTGGAAAAAGCAACTGCTCACTTGACCGAGACCACTTGAAGCCCTTCACTGGCTTGCTAGGTAGCAGCCTGGTGTGCTTCTGACGTTGCAGGACTGCGCATGCGCGGCCCGCCGTGTAGCAAAGCCTCCAGGAGGTGGCTGGATGATTTGGGTTTCTATGCCTCGCCCAGTGTGCTGAGGTGCACTTGCATTTGCATTCCAACAGGATCAGCTTTAGCGGGAGGGGGAGTGACGCCTCTTAGCGGTAGTCAGTTGTTGCTCACAGCCCATCAGGCCCTGCTTATGCCTCCTTGACTGCACATGCGCCCCAGGGGTGCTGGGAAGCCTCTGGGCGGTGCCTGGAGGGTTAGGCGCTCTGTGACGTGATCAGGTTCTAGGCGCCACCTGCTGACGTGTGCCAGTGTTCCAAGTGGAGTTGCCATAGCGAAAGGGACGCGAAGGCCCTTAGGGGTTGGCTCTGACTGCTCACCAGTTCTCACAGGCCAACAGGGAAATACAGGAGCTCCGGAGCCACAAATCGCACACCTGGAATCCCCGCTGGGACGGGCTGGGTCCACTGTGCACCTCCGCTCCCGCTCCATCCCACATCCTGGCTGAACCCGTGTTGGACAGCTCCCCCACCTCCTCTGCCCTTGCCAGTCCTGGAAGTGGCCGGTGTCTGAATCCGCCACCTCTCTCCCCATCCACGTCATCTGTTCGATGACAGCACAATGGAGATTCAAGGTCAGCAGGTGAGGGGTTATTGGGTTCTCCTAACTGCACAGGTGACCGCTCCACTCTTGTTTGCCCTCTTGCCTGGCCTCTCTGGCCCACATCTCTGCCAGATCCTTCCTCCTACCGAGTAGCGGTGGGTCATAATGGCTATAGGCAGGAGCTGGCAATGCGGGGGCCGTTGGCTCACAGCCATAAGTTTAAGGCTCCTGCAGGGTGCTATGCTCAGACACCAGGGAAAGGGAATTCTGACGCTTCCCTGCGTTGGCCAAGGCACCCTGGCTCCCAGCAATGCTATTCGTAGGCGTCATCATCACTGTCATGCGGATCGCCAACAGCAGTGGCTGCTTAGCATCCCCGGACTCATGTCTGGAGACCTTGGAGAAGCAGACAGCACTAAAGGCAGCCTTGCCAAATGAATGGTTTCCTGGGAATTTCAAGCAAGCAAGTATACGTGCACACACTTTGAATTGCATCTGTTCAACTTCATATCGGACACACTCCTGCCACCGCACATGGACAGAAAATTTCTCACATGCAAGCCCACTCTCCATCTCTGTCTTTCTCTGTCACTCGCCGCAGCCTCCACATGCTCACTCAGAACACACTGTGACGGGACCTCCTGGATCCACATCCAGATGCCTATTTACACATATCCAGACTTATGTTTAGGAAGTACACCCATGTACGGTGTCAGGAACACACACGCACTCGTACAACCAAACACGGACACACTCACGCACTTGCGAGCACACCCAGTTTACCGTGCCTTGGAAGGTGCTAAGGGTTTTCAGGGCACTGGGTCCGACTTGATCGAATCAAGCCTGATATTGTTGTGGTGGGCGTGGCTAGGGAGCCCAGCCCTGCATGTTGGCCAGCCCATTGGCACTTGTGTCTTCCCCTGCTGTCCTTACCTGTTTCCCATTCCCTGTACCGTGCAGCTTGAGCGACCTGAATTGCAAACAACTCTTGGCGGAATGCAATGTGGGGAGACATGTGAATGCGGCAGGACCACGGGATTATCCCGAGGACGTACCCCAACCAAAGAAGGCATTCTTTACCCCTCTGGTCTACACCCTGAAGCAAGGCACTGTGGGCAGCGAGGGGCAGAGGCCTGTGCCCCAGAATGCCCTGGCTCTATTTCCGTCTCGTTGGTACATGGGCTTGGGGGCACGGCGCCCGTCCCGTGGCAAGCATCCTGGCCTTCCTCGCCACCAACTTCCATCAGCGGCTGATTTCCTGAGGCTTGTCCCCTGCACTCATATTTGCTTCACCACAAACTCCCTGAGATTGTCTCTTCATGCCCTCCTTGCCCCTGCCTTGCTGCTGCTTCCACTCCTAGCATTAGCCTTCCTGCCTCCAGACTCCTATCAACTCACGCGTGCCACCGGGCCTCTGCCTCTTCGCCCCTGCCTCTGCTTCCCATTTTCCTCCTCCTCCATCTGAGCTTCACAGGCTACACAGCTCCCGACGCATCTCGTCCCTTCCTCTGAGGAATTCAGAACCCCCTCCCTCTTCCTGGCCCTTGCTATCTTCTCCAATTCGCCCTCTGCTCTCAGCCTCTGTACTCCTGGCCTCTCCCAGTCCTCTCGTGCACAACAGTGCGCATTCCTCTAAGCTGTAGTCTCCCTGTTCTGTCCCCAAATCCCTCTGCTTCTTTTCTCTGTGCAGGAGGTGTGTATATGAGGGAGGAGGGTTTGGGCCTTCCTTTTCTACCTTGTGGCTCCTTTTCCTGCGACTGACATCCTATTAGTCTGGAAAAAGCAACTGCTCACTTGACCGAGACCACTTGAAGCCCTTCACTGGCTTGCTAGGTAGCAGCCTGGTGTGCTTCTGACGTTGCAGGACTGCGCATGCGCGGCCCGCCGTGTAGCAAAGCCTCCAGGAGGTGGCTGGATGATTTGGGTTTCTATGCCTCGCCCAGTGTGCTGAGGTGCACTTGCATTTGCATTCCAACAGGATCAGCTTTAGCGGGAGGGGGAGTGACGCCTCTTAGCGGTAGTCAGTTGTTGCTCACAGCCCATCAGGCCCTGCTTATGCCTCCTTGACTGCACATGCGCCCCAGGGGTGCTGGGAAGCCTCTGGGCGGTGCCTGGAGGGTTAGGCGCTCTGTGACGTGATCAGGTTCTAGGCGCCACCTGCTGACGTGTGCCAGTGTTCCAAGTGGAGTTGCCATAGCGAAAGGGACGCGAAGGCCCTTAGGGGTTGGCTCTGACTGCTCACCAGTTCTCACAGGCCAACAGGGAAATACAGGAGCTCCGGAGCCACAAATCGCACACCTGGAATCCCCGCTGGGACGGGCTGGGTCCACTGTGCACCTCCGCTCCCGCTCCATCCCACATCCTGGCTGAACCCGTGTTGGACAGCTCCCCCACCTCCTCTGCCCTTGCCAGTCCTGGAAGTGGCCGGTGTCTGAATCCGCCACCTCTCTCCCCATCCACGTCATCTGTTCGATGACAGCACAATGGAGATTCAAGGTCAGCAGGTGAGGGGTTATTGGGTTCTCCTAACTGCACAGGTGACCGCTCCACTCTTGTTTGCCCTCTTGCCTGGCCTCTCTGGCCCACATCTCTGCCAGATCCTTCCTCCTACCGAGTAGCGGTGGGTCATAATGGCTATAGGCAGGAGCTGGCAATGCGGGGGCCGTTGGCTCACAGCCATAAGTTTAAGGCTCCTGCAGGGTGCTATGCTCAGACACCAGGGAAAGGGAATTCTGACGCTTCCCTGCGTTGGCCAAGGCACCCTGGCTCCCAGCAATGCTATTCGTAGGCGTCATCATCACTGTCATGCGGATCGCCAACAGCAGTGGCTGCTTAGCATCCCCGGACTCATGTCTGGAGACCTTGGAGAAGCAGACAGCACTAAAGGCAGCCTTGCCAAATGAATGGTTTCCTGGGAATTTCAAGCAAGCAAGTATACGTGCACACACTTTGAATTGCATCTGTTCAACTTCATATCGGACACACTCCTGCCACCGCACATGGACAGAAAATTTCTCACATGCAAGCCCACTCTCCATCTCTGTCTTTCTCTGTCACTCGCCGCAGCCTCCACATGCTCACTCAGAACACACTGTGACGGGACCTCCTGGATCCACATCCAGATGCCTATTTACACATATCCAGACTTATGTTTAGGAAGTACACCCATGTACGGTGTCAGGAACACACACGCACTCGTACAACCAAACACGGACACACTCACGCACTTGCGAGCACACCCAGTTTACCGTGCCTTGGAAGGTGCTAAGGGTTTTCAGGGCACTGGGTCCGACTTGATCGAATCAAGCCTGATATTGTTGTGGTGGGCGTGGCTAGGGAGCCCAGCCCTGCATGTTGGCCAGCCCATTGGCACTTGTGTCTTCCCCTGCTGTCCTTACCTGTTTCCCATTCCCTGTACCGTGCAGCTTGAGCGACCTGAATTGCAAACAACTCTTGGCGGAATGCAATGTGGGGAGACATGTGAATGCGGCAGGACCACGGGATTATCCCGAGGACGTACCCCAACCAAAGAAGGCATTCTTTACCCCTCTGGTCTACACCCTGAAGCAAGGCACTGTGGGCAGCGAGGGGCAGAGGCCTGTGCCCCAGAATGCCCTGGCTCTATTTCCGTCTCGTTGGTACATGGGCTTGGGGGCACGGCGCCCGTCCCGTGGCAAGCATCCTGGCCTTCCTCGCCACCAACTTCCATCAGCGGCTGATTTCCTGAGGCTTGTCCCCTGCACTCATATTTGCTTCACCACAAACTCCCTGAGATTGTCTCTTCATGCCCTCCTTGCCCCTGCCTTGCTGCTGCTTCCACTCCTAGCATTAGCCTTCCTGCCTCCAGACTCCTATCAACTCACGCGTGCCACCGGGCCTCTGCCTCTTCGCCCCTGCCTCTGCTTCCCATTTTCCTCCTCCTCCATCTGAGCTTCACAGGCTACACAGCTCCCGACGCATCTCGTCCCTTCCTCTGAGGAATTCAGAACCCCCTCCCTCTTCCTGGCCCTTGCTATCTTCTCCAATTCGCCCTCTGCTCTCAGCCTCTGTACTCCTGGCCTCTCCCAGTCCTCTCGTGCACAACAGTGCGCATTCCTCTAAGCTGTAGTCTCCCTGTTCTGTCCCCAAATCCCTCTGCTTCTTTTCTCTGTGCAGGAGGTGTGTATATGAGGGAGGAGGGTTTGGGCCTTCCTTTTCTACCTTGTGGCTCCTTTTCCTGCGACTGACATCCTATTAGTCTGGAAAAAGCAACTGCTCACTTGACCGAGACCACTTGAAGCCCTTCACTGGCTTGCTAGGTAGCAGCCTGGTGTGCTTCTGACGTTGCAGGACTGCGCATGCGCGGCCCGCCGTGTAGCAAAGCCTCCAGGAGGTGGCTGGATGATTTGGGTTTCTATGCCTCGCCCAGTGTGCTGAGGTGCACTTGCATTTGCATTCCAACAGGATCAGCTTTAGCGGGAGGGGGAGTGACGCCTCTTAGCGGTAGTCAGTTGTTGCTCACAGCCCATCAGGCCCTGCTTATGCCTCCTTGACTGCACATGCGCCCCAGGGGTGCTGGGAAGCCTCTGGGCGGTGCCTGGAGGGTTAGGCGCTCTGTGACGTGATCAGGTTCTAGGCGCCACCTGCTGACGTGTGCCAGTGTTCCAAGTGGAGTTGCCATAGCGAAAGGGACGCGAAGGCCCTTAGGGGTTGGCTCTGACTGCTCACCAGTTCTCACAGGCCAACAGGGAAATACAGGAGCTCCGGAGCCACAAATCGCACACCTGGAATCCCCGCTGGGACGGGCTGGGTCCACTGTGCACCTCCGCTCCCGCTCCATCCCACATCCTGGCTGAACCCGTGTTGGACAGCTCCCCCACCTCCTCTGCCCTTGCCAGTCCTGGAAGTGGCCGGTGTCTGAATCCGCCACCTCTCTCCCCATCCACGTCATCTGTTCGATGACAGCACAATGGAGATTCAAGGTCAGCAGGTGAGGGGTTATTGGGTTCTCCTAACTGCACAGGTGACCGCTCCACTCTTGTTTGCCCTCTTGCCTGGCCTCTCTGGCCCACATCTCTGCCAGATCCTTCCTCCTACCGAGTAGCGGTGGGTCATAATGGCTATAGGCAGGAGCTGGCAATGCGGGGGCCGTTGGCTCACAGCCATAAGTTTAAGGCTCCTGCAGGGTGCTATGCTCAGACACCAGGGAAAGGGAATTCTGACGCTTCCCTGCGTTGGCCAAGGCACCCTGGCTCCCAGCAATGCTATTCGTAGGCGTCATCATCACTGTCATGCGGATCGCCAACAGCAGTGGCTGCTTAGCATCCCCGGACTCATGTCTGGAGACCTTGGAGAAGCAGACAGCACTAAAGGCAGCCTTGCCAAATGAATGGTTTCCTGGGAATTTCAAGCAAGCAAGTATACGTGCACACACTTTGAATTGCATCTGTTCAACTTCATATCGGACACACTCCTGCCACCGCACATGGACAGAAAATTTCTCACATGCAAGCCCACTCTCCATCTCTGTCTTTCTCTGTCACTCGCCGCAGCCTCCACATGCTCACTCAGAACACACTGTGACGGGACCTCCTGGATCCACATCCAGATGCCTATTTACACATATCCAGACTTATGTTTAGGAAGTACACCCATGTACGGTGTCAGGAACACACACGCACTCGTACAACCAAACACGGACACACTCACGCACTTGCGAGCACACCCAGTTTACCGTGCCTTGGAAGGTGCTAAGGGTTTTCAGGGCACTGGGTCCGACTTGATCGAATCAAGCCTGATATTGTTGTGGTGGGCGTGGCTAGGGAGCCCAGCCCTGCATGTTGGCCAGCCCATTGGCACTTGTGTCTTCCCCTGCTGTCCTTACCTGTTTCCCATTCCCTGTACCGTGCAGCTTGAGCGACCTGAATTGCAAACAACTCTTGGCGGAATGCAATGAGGGGAGACATGTGAATGCGGCAGGACCACGGGATTATCCCCAGGAAGTACCCCAACCAAAGAAGGCATTCTTTACCCCTCTGGTCTACACCCTGAAGCAAGGCACTGTGGGCAGCGAGGGGCAGAGGCCTGTGCCCCAGAATGCCCTGGCTCTATTTCCGTCTCGTTGGTACATGGGCTTGGGGGCACGGCGCCCGTCCCGTGGCAAGCATCCTGGCCTTCCTCGCCACCAACTTCCATCAGCGGCTGAGTTCCTGAGGCTTGTCCCCTGCACTCATATTTGCTTCACCACAAACTCCCTGAGATTGTCTCTTCATGCCCTCCTTGCCCCTGCCTTGCTGCTGCTTCCACTCCTAGCATTAGCCTTCCTGCCTCCAGACTCCTATCAACTCACGCGTGCCACCGGGCCTCTGCCTCTTCGCCCCTGCCTCTGCTTCCCATTTTCCTCCTCCTCCATCTGAGCTTCACAGGCTACACAGCTCCCGACGCATCTCGTCCCTTCCTCTGAGGAATTCAGAACCCCCTCCCTCTTCCTGGCCCTTGCTATCTTCTCCAATTCGCCCTCTGCTCTCAGCCTCTGTACTCCTGGCCTCTCCCAGTCCTCTCGTGCACAACAGTGCGCATTCCTCTAAGCTGTAGTCTCCCTGTTCTGTCCCCAAATCCCTCTGCTTCTTTTCTCTGTGCAGGAGGTGTGTATATGAGGGAGGAGGGTTGGGGCCTTCCTTTTCTACCTTGTGGCTCCTTTTCCTGCGACTGACATCCTATTAGTCTGGAAAAAGCAACTGCTCACTTGACCGAGACCACTTGAAGCCCTTCACTGGCTTGCTAGGTAGCAGCCTGGTGTGCTTCTGACGTTGCAGGACTGCGCATGCGCGGCCCGCCGTGTAGCAAAGCCTCCAGGAGGTGGCTGGATGATTTGGGTTTCTATGCCTCGCCCAGTGTGCTGAGGTGCACTTGCATTTGCATTCCAACAGGATCAGCTTTAGCGGGAGGGGGAGTGACGCCTCTTAGCGGTAGTCAGTTGTTGCTCACAGCCCATCAGGCCCTGCTTATGCCTCCTTGACTGCACATGCGCCCCAGGGGTGCTGGGAAGCCTCTGGGCGGTGCCTGGAGGGTTAGGCGCTCTGTGACGTGATCAGGTTCTAGGCGCCACCTGCTGACGTGTGCCAGTGTTCCAAGTGGAGTTGCCATAGCGAAAGGGACGCGAAGGCCCTTAGGGGTTGGCTCTGACTGCTCACCAGTTCTCACAGGCCAACAGGGAAATACAGGAGCTCCGGAGCCACAAATCGCACACCTGGAATCCCCGCTGGGACGGGCTGGGTCCACTGTGCACCTCCGCTCCCGCTCCATCCCACATCCTGGCTGAACCCGTGTTGGACAGCTCCCCCACCTCCTCTGCCCTTGCCAGTCCTGGAAGTGGCCGGTGTCTGAATCCGCCACCTCTCTCCCCATCCACGTCATCTGTTCGATGACAGCACAATGGAGATTCAAGGTCAGCAGGTGAGGGGTTATTGGGTTCTCCTAACTGCACAGGTGACCGCTCCACTCTTGTTTGCCCTCTTGCCTGGCCTCTCTGGCCCACATCTCTGCCAGATCCTTCCTCCTACCGAGTAGCGGTGGGTCATAATGGCTATAGGCAGGAGCTGGCAATGCGGGGGCCGTTGGCTCACAGCCATAAGTTTAAGGCTCCTGCAGGGTGCTATGCTCAGACACCAGGGAAAGGGAATTCTGACGCTTCCCTGCGTTGGCCAAGGCACCCTGGCTCCCAGCAATGCTATTCGTAGGCGTCATCATCACTGTCATGCGGATCGCCAACAGCAGTGGCTGCTTAGCATCCCCGGACTCATGTCTGGAGACCTTGGAGAAGCAGACAGCACTAAAGGCAGCCTTGCCAAATGAATGGTTTCCTGGGAATTTCAAGCAAGCAAGTATACGTGCACACACTTTGAATTGCATCTGTTCAACTTCATATCGGACACACTCCTGCCACCGCACATGGACAGAAAATTTCTCACATGCAAGCCCACTCTCCATCTCTGTCTTTCTCTGTCACTCGCCGCAGCCTCCACATGCTCACTCAGAACACACTGTGACGGGACCTCCTGGATCCACATCCAGATGCCTATTTACACATATCCAGACTTATGTTTAGGAAGTACACCCATGTACGGTGTCAGGAACACACACGCACTCGTACAACCAAACACGGACACACTCACGCACTTGCGAGCACACCCAGTTTACCGTGCCTTGGAAGGTGCTAAGGGTTTTCAGGGCACTGGGTCCGACTTGATCGAATCAAGCCTGATATTGTTGTGGTGGGCGTGGCTAGGGAGCCCAGCCCTGCATGTTGGCCAGCCCATTGGCACTTGTGTCTTCCCCTGCTGTCCTTACCTGTTTCCCATTCCCTGTACCGTGCAGCTTGAGCGACCTGAATTGCAAACAACTCTTGGCGGAATGCAATGAGGGGAGACATGTGAATGCGGCAGGACCACGGGATTATCCCCAGGAAGTACCCCAACCAAAGAAGGCATTCTTTACCCCTCTGGTCTACACCCTGAAGCAAGGCACTGTGGGCAGCGAGGGGCAGAGGCCTGTGCCCCAGAATGCCCTGGCTCTATTTCCGTCTCGTTGGTACATGGGCTTGGGGGCACGGCGCCCGTCCCGTGGCAAGCATCCTGGCCTTCCTCGCCACCAACTTCCATCAGCGGCTGAGTTCCTGAGGCTTGTCCCCTGCACTCATATTTGCTTCACCACAAACTCCCTGAGATTGTCTCTTCATGCCCTCCTTGCCCCTGCCTTGCTGCTGCTTCCACTCCTAGCATTAGCCTTCCTGCCTCCAGACTCCTATCAACTCACGCGTGCCACCGGGCCTCTGCCTCTTCGCCCCTGCCTCTGCTTCCCATTTTCCTCCTCCTCCATCTGAGCTTCACAGGCTACACAGCTCCCGACGCATCTCGTCCCTTCCTCTGAGGAATTCAGAACCCCCTCCCTCTTCCTGGCCCTTGCTATCTTCTCCAATTCGCCCTCTGCTCTCAGCCTCTGTACTCCTGGCCTCTCCCAGTCCTCTCGTGCACAACAGTGCGCATTCCTCTAAGCTGTAGTCTCCCTGTTCTGTCCCCAAATCCCTCTGCTTCTTTTCTCTGTGCAGGAGGTGTGTATATGAGGGAGGAGGGTTGGGGCCTTCCTTTTCTACCTTGTGGCTCCTTTTCCTGCGACTGACATCCTATTAGTCTGGAAAAAGCAACTGCTCACTTGACCGAGACCACTTGAAGCCCTTCACTGGCTTGCTAGGTAGCAGCCTGGTGTGCTTCTGACGTTGCAGGACTGCGCATGCGCGGCCCGCCGTGTAGCAAAGCCTCCAGGAGGTGGCTGGATGATTTGGGTTTCTATGCCTCGCCCAGTGTGCTGAGGTGCACTTGCATTTGCATTCCAACAGGATCAGCTTTAGCGGGAGGGGGAGTGACGCCTCTTAGCGGTAGTCAGTTGTTGCTCACAGCCCATCAGGCCCTGCTTATGCCTCCTTGACTGCACATGCGCCCCAGGGGTGCTGGGAAGCCTCTGGGCGGTGCCTGGAGGGTTAGGCGCTCTGTGACGTGATCAGGTTCTAGGCGCCACCTGCTGACGTGTGCCAGTGTTCCAAGTGGAGTTGCCATAGCGAAAGGGACGCGAAGGCCCTTAGGGGTTGGCTCTGACTGCTCACCAGTTCTCACAGGCCAACAGGGAAATACAGGAGCTCCGGAGCCACAAATCGCACACCTGGAATCCCCGCTGGGACGGGCTGGGTCCACTGTGCACCTCCGCTCCCGCTCCATCCCACATCCTGGCTGAACCCGTGTTGGACAGCTCCCCCACCTCCTCTGCCCTTGCCAGTCCTGGAAGTGGCCGGTGTCTGAATCCGCCACCTCTCTCCCCATCCACGTCATCTGTTCGATGACAGCACAATGGAGATTCAAGGTCAGCAGGTGAGGGGTTATTGGGTTCTCCTAACTGCACAGGTGACCGCTCCACTCTTGTTTGCCCTCTTGCCTGGCCTCTCTGGCCCACATCTCTGCCAGATCCTTCCTCCTACCGAGTAGCGGTGGGTCATAATGGCTATAGGCAGGAGCTGGCAATGCGGGGGCCGTTGGCTCACAGCCATAAGTTTAAGGCTCCTGCAGGGTGCTATGCTCAGACACCAGGGAAAGGGAATTCTGACGCTTCCCTGCGTTGGCCAAGGCACCCTGGCTCCCAGCAATGCTATTCGTAGGCGTCATCATCACTGTCATGCGGATCGCCAACAGCAGTGGCTGCTTAGCATCCCCGGACTCATGTCTGGAGACCTTGGAGAAGCAGACAGCACTAAAGGCAGCCTTGCCAAATGAATGGTTTCCTGGGAATTTCAAGCAAGCAAGTATACGTGCACACACTTTGAATTGCATCTGTTCAACTTCATATCGGACACACTCCTGCCACCGCACATGGACAGAAAATTTCTCACATGCAAGCCCACTCTCCATCTCTGTCTTTCTCTGTCACTCGCCGCAGCCTCCACATGCTCACTCAGAACACACTGTGACGGGACCTCCTGGATCCACATCCAGATGCCTATTTACACATATCCAGACTTATGTTTAGGAAGTACACCCATGTACGGTGTCAGGAACACACACGCACTCGTACAACCAAACACGGACACACTCACGCACTTGCGAGCACACCCAGTTTACCGTGCCTTGGAAGGTGCTAAGGGTTTTCAGGGCACTGGGTCCGACTTGATCGAATCAAGCCTGATATTGTTGTGGTGGGCGTGGCTAGGGAGCCCAGCCCTGCATGTTGGCCAGCCCATTGGCACTTGTGTCTTCCCCTGCTGTCCTTACCTGTTTCCCATTCCCTGTACCGTGCAGCTTGAGCGACCTGAATTGCAAACAACTCTTGGCGGAATGCAATGAGGGGAGACATGTGAATGCGGCAGGACCACGGGATTATCCCCAGGAAGTACCCCAACCAAAGAAGGCATTCTTTACCCCTCTGGTCTACACCCTGAAGCAAGGCACTGTGGGCAGCGAGGGGCAGAGGCCTGTGCCCCAGAATGCCCTGGCTCTATTTCCGTCTCGTTGGTACATGGGCTTGGGGGCACGGCGCCCGTCCCGTGGCAAGCATCCTGGCCTTCCTCGCCACCAACTTCCATCAGCGGCTGAGTTCCTGAGGCTTGTCCCCTGCACTCATATTTGCTTCACCACAAACTCCCTGAGATTGTCTCTTCATGCCCTCCTTGCCCCTGCCTTGCTGCTGCTTCCACTCCTAGCATTAGCCTTCCTGCCTCCAGACTCCTATCAACTCACGCGTGCCACCGGGCCTCTGCCTCTTCGCCCCTGCCTCTGCTTCCCATTTTCCTCCTCCTCCATCTGAGCTTCACAGGCTACACAGCTCCCGACGCATCTCGTCCCTTCCTCTGAGGAATTCAGAACCCCCTCCCTCTTCCTGGCCCTTGCTATCTTCTCCAATTCGCCCTCTGCTCTCAGCCTCTGTACTCCTGGCCTCTCCCAGTCCTCTCGTGCACAACAGTGCGCATTCCTCTAAGCTGTAGTCTCCCTGTTCTGTCCCCAAATCCCTCTGCTTCTTTTCTCTGTGCAGGAGGTGTGTATATGAGGGAGGAGGGTTGGGGCCTTCCTTTTCTACCTTGTGGCTCCTTTTCCTGCGACTGACATCCTATTAGTCTGGAAAAAGCAACTGCTCACTTGACCGAGACCACTTGAAGCCCTTCACTGGCTTGCTAGGTAGCAGCCTGGTGTGCTTCTGACGTTGCAGGACTGCGCATGCGCGGCCCGCCGTGTAGCAAAGCCTCCAGGAGGTGGCTGGATGATTTGGGTTTCTATGCCTCGCCCAGTGTGCTGAGGTGCACTTGCATTTGCATTCCAACAGGATCAGCTTTAGCGGGAGGGGGAGTGACGCCTCTTAGCGGTAGTCAGTTGTTGCTCACAGCCCATCAGGCCCTGCTTATGCCTCCTTGACTGCACATGCGCCCCAGGGGTGCTGGGAAGCCTCTGGGCGGTGCCTGGAGGGTTAGGCGCTCTGTGACGTGATCAGGTTCTAGGCGCCACCTGCTGACGTGTGCCAGTGTTCCAAGTGGAGTTGCCATAGCGAAAGGGACGCGAAGGCCCTTAGGGGTTGGCTCTGACTGCTCACCAGTTCTCACAGGCCAACAGGGAAATACAGGAGCTCCGGAGCCACAAATCGCACACCTGGAATCCCCGCTGGGACGGGCTGGGTCCACTGTGCACCTCCGCTCCCGCTCCATCCCACATCCTGGCTGAACCCGTGTTGGACAGCTCCCCCACCTCCTCTGCCCTTGCCAGTCCTGGAAGTGGCCGGTGTCTGAATCCGCCACCTCTCTCCCCATCCACGTCATCTGTTCGATGACAGCAGAATGGAGATTCAAGGTCAGCAGGTGAGGGGTTATTGGGTTCTCCTAACTGCACAGGTGACCGCTCCACTCTTGTTTGCCCTCTTGCCTGGCCTCTCTGGCCCACATCTCTGCCAGATCCTTCCTCCTACCGAGTAGCGGTGGGTCATAATGGCTATAGGCAGGAGCTGGCAATGCGGGGGCCGTTGGCTCACAGCCATAAGTTTAAGGCTCCTGCAGGGTGCTATGCTCAGACACCAGGGAAAGGGAATTCTGACGCTTCCCTGCGTTGGCCAAGGCACCCTGGCTCCCAGCAATGCTATTCGTAGGCGTCATCATCACTGTCATGCGGATCGCCAACAGCAGTGGCTGCTTAGCATCCCCGGACTCATGTCTGGAGACCTTGGAGAAGCAGACAGCACTAAAGGCAGCCTTGCCAAATGAATGGTTTCCTGGGAATTTCAAGCAAGCAAGTATACGTGCACACACTTTGAATTGCATCTGTTCAACTTCATATCGGACACACTCCTGCCACCGCACATGGACAGAAAATTTCTCACATGCAAGCCCACTCTCCATCTCTGTCTTTCTCTGTCACTCGCCGCAGCCTCCACATGCTCACTCAGAACACACTGTGACGGGACCTCCTGGATCCACATCCAGATGCCTATTTACACATATCCAGACTTATGTTTAGGAAGTACACCCATGTACGGTGTCAGGAACACACACGCACTCGTACAACCAAACACGGACACACTCACGCACTTGCGAGCACACCCAGTTTACCGTGCCTTGGAAGGTGCTAAGGGTTTTCAGGGCACTGGGTCCGACTTGATCGAATCAAGCCTGATATTGTTGTGGTGGGCGTGGCTAGGGAGCCCAGCCCTGCATGTTGGCCAGCCCATTGGCACTTGTGTCTTCCCCTGCTGTCCTTACCTGTTTCCCATTCCCTGTACCGTGCAGCTTGAGCGACCTGAATTGCAAACAACTCTTGGCGGAATGCAATGTGGGGAGACATGTGAATGCGGCAGGACCACGGGATTATCCCCAGGAAGTACCCCAACCAAAGAAGGCATTCTTTACCCCTCTGGTCTACACCCTGAAGCAAGGCACTGTGGGCAGCGAGGGGCAGAGGCCTGTGCCCCAGAATGCCCTGGCTCTATTTCCGTCTCGTTGGTACATGGGCTTGGGGGCACGGCGCCCGTCCCGTGGCAAGCATCCTGGCCTTCCTCGCCACCAACTTCCATCAGCGGCTGATTTCCTGAGGCTTGTCCCCTGCACTCATATTTGCTTCACCACAAACTCCCTGAGATTGTCTCTTCATGCCCTCCTTGCCCCTGCCTTGCTGCTGCTTCCACTCCTAGCATTAGCCTTCCTGCCTCCAGACTCCTATCAACTCACGCGTGCCACCGGGCCTCTGCCTCTTCGCCCCTGCCTCTGCTTCCCATTTTCCTCCTCCTCCATCTGAGCTTCACAGGCTACACAGCTCCCGACGCATCTCGTCCCTTCCTCTGAGGAATTCAGAACCCCCTCCCTCTTCCTGGCCCTTGCTATCTTCTCCAATTCGCCCTCTGCTCTCAGCCTCTGTACTCCTGGCCTCTCCCAGTCCTCTCGTGCACAACAGTGCGCATTCCTCTAAGCTGTAGTCTCC
Source organism: Perognathus longimembris pacificus (assembly GCF_023159225.1). Taxonomy (NCBI): domain Eukaryota; kingdom Metazoa; phylum Chordata; class Mammalia; order Rodentia; family Heteromyidae; genus Perognathus; species Perognathus longimembris. Next base: position 33,851 of record NW_025959522.1, on the reverse strand, counting down.
CTGTTCTGTCCCCAAATCCCTCTGCTTCTTTTCTCTGTGCAGGAGGTGTGTATATGAGGGAGGAGGGTTGGGGCCTTCCTTTTCTACCTTGTGGCTCCTTTTCCTGCGACTGACATCCTATTAGTCTGGAAAAAGCAACTGCTCACTTGACCGAGACCACTTGAAGCCCTTCACTGGCTTGCTAGGTAGCAGCCTGGTGTGCTTCTGACGTTGCAGGACTGCGCATGCGCGGCCCGCCGTGTAGCAAAGCCTCCAGGAGGTGGCTGGATGATTTGGGTTTCTATGCCTCGCCCAGTGTGCTGAGGTGCACTTGCATTTGCATTCCAACAGGATCAGCTTTAGCGGGAGGGGGAGTGACGCCTCTTAGCGGTAGTCAGTTGTTGCTCACAGCCCATCAGGCCCTGCTTATGCCTCCTTGACTGCACATGCGCCCCAGGGGTGCTGGGAAGCCTCTGGGCGGTGCCTGGAGGGTTAGGCGCTCTGTGACGTGATCAGGTTCTAGGCGCCACCTGCTGACGTGTGCCAGTGTTCCAAGTGGAGTTGCCATAGCGAAAGGGACGCGAAGGCCCTTAGGGGTTGGCTCTGACTGCTCACCAGTTCTCACAGGCCAACAGGGAAATACAGGAGCTCCGGAGCCACAAATCGCACACCTGGAATCCCCGCTGGGACGGGCTGGGTCCACTGTGCACCTCCGCTCCCGCTCCATCCCACATCCTGGCTGAACCCGTGTTGGACAGCTCCCCCACCTCCTCTGCCCTTGCCAGTCCTGGAAGTGGCCGGTGTCTGAATCCGCCACCTCTCTCCCCATCCACGTCATCTGTTCGATGACAGCACAATGGAGATTCAAGGTCAGCAGGTGAGGGGTTATTGGGTTCTCCTAACTGCACAGGTGACCGCTCCACTCTTGTTTGCCCTCTTGCCTGGCCTCTCTGGCCCACATCTCTGCCAGATCCTTCCTCCTACCGAGTAGCGGTGGGTCATAATGGCTATAGGCAGGAGCTGGCAATGCGGGGGCCGTTGGCTCACAGCCATAAGTTTAAGGCTCCTGCAGGGTGCTATGCTCAGACACCAGGGAAAGGGAATTCTGACGCTTCCCTGCGTTGGCCAAGGCACCCTGGCTCCCAGCAATGCTATTCGTAGGCGTCATCATCACTGTCATGCGGATCGCCAACAGCAGTGGCTGCTTAGCATCCCCGGACTCATGTCTGGAGACCTTGGAGAAGCAGACAGCACTAAAGGCAGCCTTGCCAAATGAATGGTTTCCTGGGAATTTCAAGCAAGCAAGTATACGTGCACACACTTTGAATTGCATCTGTTCAACTTCATATCGGACACACTCCTGCCACCGCACATGGACAGAAAATTTCTCACATGCAAGCCCACTCTCCATCTCTGTCTTTCTCTGTCACTCGCCGCAGCCTCCACATGCTCACTCAGAACACACTGTGACGGGACCTCCTGGATCCACATCCAGATGCCTATTTACACATATCCAGACTTATGTTTAGGAAGTACACCCATGTACGGTGTCAGGAACACACACGCACTCGTACAACCAAACACGGACACACTCACGCACTTGCGAGCACACCCAGTTTACCGTGCCTTGGAAGGTGCTAAGGGTTTTCAGGGCACTGGGTCCGACTTGATCGAATCAAGCCTGATATTGTTGTGGTGGGCGTGGCTAGGGAGCCCAGCCCTGCATGTTGGCCAGCCCATTGGCACTTGTGTCTTCCCCTGCTGTCCTTACCTGTTTCCCATTCCCTGTACCGTGCAGCTTGAGCGACCTGAATTGCAAACAACTCTTGGCGGAATGCAATGTGGGGAGACATGTGAATGCGGCAGGACCACGGGATTATCCCCAGGAAGTACCCCAACCAAAGAAGGCATTCTTTACCCCTCTGGTCTACACCCTGAAGCAAGGCACTGTGGGCAGCGAGGGGCAGAGGCCTGTGCCCCAGAATGCCCTGGCTCTATTTCCGTCTCGTTGGTACATGGGCTTGGGGGCACGGCGCCCGTCCCGTGGCAAGCATCCTGGCCTTCCTCGCCACCAACTTCCATCAGCGGCTGAGTTCCTGAGGCTTGTCCCCTGCACTCATATTTGCTTCACCACAAACTCCCTGAGATTGTCTCTTCATGCCCTCCTTGCCCCTGCCTTGCTGCTGCTTCCACTCCTAGCATTAGCCTTCCTGCCTCCAGACTCCTATCAACTCACGCGTGCCACCGGGCCTCTGCCTCTTCGCCCCTGCCTCTGCTTCCCATTTTCCTCCTCCTCCATCTGAGCTTCACAGGCTACACAGCTCCCGACGCATCTCGTCCCTTCCTCTGAGGAATTCAGAACCCCCTCCCTCTTCCTGGCCCTTGCTATCTTCTCCAATTCGCCCTCTGCTCTCAGCCTCTGTACTCCTGGCCTCTCCCAGTCCTCTCGTGCACAACAGTGCGCATTCCTCTAAGCTGTAGTCTCCCTGTTCTGTCCCCAAATCCCTCTGCTTCTTTTCTCTGTGCAGGAGGTGTGTATATGAGGGAGGAGGGTTGGGGCCTTCCTTTTCTACCTTGTGGCTCCTTTTCCTGCGACTGACATCCTATTAGTCTGGAAAAAGCAACTGCTCACTTGACCGAGACCACTTGAAGCCCTTCACTGGCTTGCTAGGTAGCAGCCTGGTGTGCTTCTGACGTTGCAGGACTGCGCATGCGCGGCCCGCCGTGTAGCAAAGCCTCCAGGAGGTGGCTGGATGATTTGGGTTTCTATGCCTCGCCCAGTGTGCTGAGGTGCACTTGCATTTGCATTCCAACAGGATCAGCTTTAGCGGGAGGGGGAGTGACGCCTCTTAGCGGTAGTCAGTTGTTGCTCACAGCCCATCAGGCCCTGCTTATGCCTCCTTGACTGCACATGCGCCCCAGGGGTGCTGGGAAGCCTCTGGGCGGTGCCTGGAGGGTTAGGCGCTCTGTGACGTGATCAGGTTCTAGGCGCCACCTGCTGACGTGTGCCAGTGTTCCAAGTGGAGTTGCCATAGCGAAAGGGACGCGAAGGCCCTTAGGGGTTGGCTCTGACTGCTCACCAGTTCTCACAGGCCAACAGGGAAATACAGGAGCTCCGGAGCCACAAATCGCACACCTGGAATCCCCGCTGGGACGGGCTGGGTCCACTGTGCACCTCCGCTCCCGCTCCATCCCACATCCTGGCTGAACCCGTGTTGGACAGCTCCCCCACCTCCTCTGCCCTTGCCAGTCCTGGAAGTGGCCGGTGTCTGAATCCGCCACCTCTCTCCCCATCCACGTCATCTGTTCGATGACAGCAGAATGGAGATTCAAGGTCAGCAGGTGAGGGGTTATTGGGTTCTCCTAACTGCACAGGTGACCGCTCCACTCTTGTTTGCCCTCTTGCCTGGCCTCTCTGGCCCACATCTCTGCCAGATCCTTCCTCCTACCGAGTAGCGGTGGGTCATAATGGCTATAGGCAGGAGCTGGCAATGCGGGGGCCGTTGGCTCACAGCCATAAGTTTAAGGCTCCTGCAGGGTGCTATGCTCAGACACCAGGGAAAGGGAATTCTGACGCTTCCCTGCGTTGGCCAAGGCACCCTGGCTCCCAGCAATGCTATTCGTAGGCGTCATCATCACTGTCATGCGGATCGCCAACAGCAGTGGCTGCTTAGCATCCCCGGACTCATGTCTGGAGACCTTGGAGAAGCAGACAGCACTAAAGGCAGCCTTGCCAAATGAATGGTTTCCTGGGAATTTCAAGCAAGCAAGTATACGTGCACACACTTTGAATTGCATCTGTTCAACTTCATATCGGACACACTCCTGCCACCGCACATGGACAGAAAATTTCTCACATGCAAGCCCACTCTCCATCTCTGTCTTTCTCTGTCACTCGCCGCAGCCTCCACATGCTCACTCAGAACACACTGTGACGGGACCTCCTGGATCCACATCCAGATGCCTATTTACACATATCCAGACTTATGTTTAGGAAGTACACCCATGTACGGTGTCAGGAACACACACGCACTCGTACAACCAAACACGGACACACTCACGCACTTGCGAGCACACCCAGTTTACCGTGCCTTGGAAGGTGCTAAGGGTTTTCAGGGCACTGGGTCCGACTTGATCGAATCAAGCCTGATATTGTTGTGGTGGGCGTGGCTAGGGAGCCCAGCCCTGCATGTTGGCCAGCCCATTGGCACTTGTGTCTTCCCCTGCTGTCCTTACCTGTTTCCCATTCCCTGTACCGTGCAGCTTGAGCGACCTGAATTGCAAACAACTCTTGGCGGAATGCAATGAGGGGAGACATGTGAATGCGGCAGGACCACGGGATTATCCCCAGGAAGTACCCCAACCAAAGAAGGCATTCTTTACCCCTCTGGTCTACACCCTGAAGCAAGGCACTGTGGGCAGCGAGGGGCAGAGGCCTGTGCCCCAGAATGCCCTGGCTCTATTTCCGTCTCGTTGGTACATGGGCTTGGGGGCACGGCGCCCGTCCCGTGGCAAGCATCCTGGCCTTCCTCGCCACCAACTTCCATCAGCGGCTGAGTTCCTGAGGCTTGTCCCCTGCACTCATATTTGCTTCACCACAAACTCCCTGAGATTGTCTCTTCATGCCCTCCTTGCCCCTGCCTTGCTGCTGCTTCCACTCCTAGCATTAGCCTTCCTGCCTCCAGACTCCTATCAACTCACGCGTGCCACCGGGCCTCTGCCTCTTCGCCCCTGCCTCTGCTTCCCATTTTCCTCCTCCTCCATCTGAGCTTCACAGGCTACACAGCTCCCGACGCATCTCGTCCCTTCCTCTGAGGAATTCAGAACCCCCTCCCTCTTCCTGGCCCTTGCTATCTTCTCCAATTCGCCCTCTGCTCTCAGCCTCTGTACTCCTGGCCTCTCCCAGTCCTCTCGTGCACAACAGTGCGCATTCCTCTAAGCTGTAGTCTCCCTGTTCTGTCCCCAAATCCCTCTGCTTCTTTTCTCTGTGCAGGAGGTGTGTATATGAGGGAGGAGGGTTGGGGCCTTCCTTTTCTACCTTGTGGCTCCTTTTCCTGCGACTGACATCCTATTAGTCTGGAAAAAGCAACTGCTCACTTGACCGAGACCACTTGAAGCCCTTCACTGGCTTGCTAGGTAGCAGCCTGGTGTGCTTCTGACGTTGCAGGACTGCGCATGCGCGGCCCGCCGTGTAGCAAAGCCTCCAGGAGGTGGCTGGATGATTTGGGTTTCTATGCCTCGCCCAGTGTGCTGAGGTGCACTTGCATTTGCATTCCAACAGGATCAGCTTTAGCGGGAGGGGGAGTGACGCCTCTTAGCGGTAGTCAGTTGTTGCTCACAGCCCATCAGGCCCTGCTTATGCCTCCTTGACTGCACATGCGCCCCAGGGGTGCTGGGAAGCCTCTGGGCGGTGCCTGGAGGGTTAGGCGCTCTGTGACGTGATCAGGTTCTAGGCGCCACCTGCTGACGTGTGCCAGTGTTCCAAGTGGAGTTGCCATAGCGAAAGGGACGCGAAGGCCCTTAGGGGTTGGCTCTGACTGCTCACCAGTTCTCACAGGCCAACAGGGAAATACAGGAGCTCCGGAGCCACAAATCGCACACCTGGAATCCCCGCTGGGACGGGCTGGGTCCACTGTGCACCTCCGCTCCCGCTCCATCCCACATCCTGGCTGAACCCGTGTTGGACAGCTCCCCCACCTCCTCTGCCCTTGCCAGTCCTGGAAGTGGCCGGTGTCTGAATCCGCCACCTCTCTCCCCATCCACGTCATCTGTTCGATGACAGCAGAATGGAGATTCAAGGTCAGCAGGTGAGGGGTTATTGGGTTCTCCTAACTGCACAGGTGACCGCTCCACTCTTGTTTGCCCTCTTGCCTGGCCTCTCTGGCCCACATCTCTGCCAGATCCTTCCTCCTACCGAGTAGCGGTGGGTCATAATGGCTATAGGCAGGAGCTGGCAATGCGGGGGCCGTTGGCTCACAGCCATAAGTTTAAGGCTCCTGCAGGGTGCTATGCTCAGACACCAGGGAAAGGGAATTCTGACGCTTCCCTGCGTTGGCCAAGGCACCCTGGCTCCCAGCAATGCTATTCGTAGGCGTCATCATCACTGTCATGCGGATCGCCAACAGCAGTGGCTGCTTAGCATCCCCGGACTCATGTCTGGAGACCTTGGAGAAGCAGACAGCACTAAAGGCAGCCTTGCCAAATGAATGGTTTCCTGGGAATTTCAAGCAAGCAAGTATACGTGCACACACTTTGAATTGCATCTGTTCAACTTCATATCGGACACACTCCTGCCACCGCACATGGACAGAAAATTTCTCACATGCAAGCCCACTCTCCATCTCTGTCTTTCTCTGTCACTCGCCGCAGCCTCCACATGCTCACTCAGAACACACTGTGACGGGACCTCCTGGATCCACATCCAGATGCCTATTTACACATATCCAGACTTATGTTTAGGAAGTACACCCATGTACGGTGTCAGGAACACACACGCACTCGTACAACCAAACACGGACACACTCACGCACTTGCGAGCACACCCAGTTTACCGTGCCTTGGAAGGTGCTAAGGGTTTTCAGGGCACTGGGTCCGACTTGATCGAATCAAGCCTGATATTGTTGTGGTGGGCGTGGCTAGGGAGCCCAGCCCTGCATGTTGGCCAGCCCATTGGCACTTGTGTCTTCCCCTGCTGTCCTTACCTGTTTCCCATTCCCTGTACCGTGCAGCTTGAGCGACCTGAATTGCAAACAACTCTTGGCGGAATGCAATGAGGGGAGACATGTGAATGCGGCAGGACCACGGGATTATCCCCAGGAAGTACCCCAACCAAAGAAGGCATTCTTTACCCCTCTGGTCTACACCCTGAAGCAAGGCACTGTGGGCAGCGAGGGGCAGAGGCCTGTGCCCCAGAATGCCCTGGCTCTATTTCCGTCTCGTTGGTACATGGGCTTGGGGGCACGGCGCCCGTCCCGTGGCAAGCATCCTGGCCTTCCTCGCCACCAACTTCCATCAGCGGCTGAGTTCCTGAGGCTTGTCCCCTGCACTCATATTTGCTTCACCACAAACTCCCTGAGATTGTCTCTTCATGCCCTCCTTGCCCCTGCCCTGCTGCTGCTTCCACTCCTAGCATTAGCCTTCCTGCCTCCAGACTCCTATCAACTCACGCGTGCCACCGGGCCTCTGCCTCTTCGCCCCTGCCTCTGCTTCCCATTTTCCTCCTCCTCCATCTGAGCTTCACAGGCTACACAGCTCCCGACGCATCTCGTCCCTTCCTCTGAGGAATTCAGAACCCCCTCCCTCTTCCTGGCCCTTGCTATCTTCTCCAATTCGCCCTCTGCTCTCAGCCTCTGTACTCCTGGCCTCTCCCAGTCCTCTCGTGCACAACAGTGCGCATTCCTCTAAGCTGTAGTCTCCCTGTTCTGTCCCCAAATCCCTCTGCTTCTTTTCTCTGTGCAGGAGGTGTGTATATGAGGGAGGAGGGTTGGGGCCTTCCTTTTCTACCTTGTGGCTCCTTTTCCTGCGACTGACATCCTATTAGTCTGGAAAAAGCAACTGCTCACTTGACCGAGACCACTTGAAGCCCTTCACTGGCTTGCTAGGTAGCAGCCTGGTGTGCTTCTGACGTTGCAGGACTGCGCATGCGCGGCCCGCCGTGTAGCAAAGCCTCCAGGAGGTGGCTGGATGATTTGGGTTTCTATGCCTCGCCCAGTGTGCTGAGGTGCACTTGCATTTGCATTCCAACAGGATCAGCTTTAGCGGGAGGGGGAGTGACGCCTCTTAGCGGTAGTCAGTTGTTGCTCACAGCCCATCAGGCCCTGCTTATGCCTCCTTGACTGCACATGCGCCCCAGGGGTGCTGGGAAGCCTCTGGGCGGTGCCTGGAGGGTTAGGCGCTCTGTGACGTGATCAGGTTCTAGGCGCCACCTGCTGACGTGTGCCAGTGTTCCAAGTGGAGTTGCCATAGCGAAAGGGACGCGAAGGCCCTTAGGGGTTGGCTCTGACTGCTCACCAGTTCTCACAGGCCAACAGGGAAATACAGGAGCTCCGGAGCCACAAATCGCACACCTGGAATCCCCGCTGGGACGGGCTGGGTCCACTGTGCACCTCCGCTCCCGCTCCATCCCACATCCTGGCTGAACCCGTGTTGGACAGCTCCCCCACCTCCTCTGCCCTTGCCAGTCCTGGAAGTGGCCGGTGTCTGAATCCGCCACCTCTCTCCCCATCCACGTCATCTGTTCGATGACAGCAGAATGGAGATTCAAGGTCAGCAGGTGAGGGGTTATTGGGTTCTCCTAACTGCACAGGTGACCGCTCCACTCTTGTTTGCCCTCTTGCCTGGCCTCTCTGGCCCACATCTCTGCCAGATCCTTCCTCCTACCGAGTAGCGGTGGGTCATAATGGCTATAGGCAGGAGCTGGCAATGCGGGGGCCGTTGGCTCACAGCCATAAGTTTAAGGCTCCTGCAGGGTGCTATGCTCAGACACCAGGGAAAGGGAATTCTGACGCTTCCCTGCGTTGGCCAAGGCACCCTGGCTCCCAGCAATGCTATTCGTAGGCGTCATCATCACTGTCATGCGGATCGCCAACAGCAGTGGCTGCTTAGCATCCCCGGACTCATGTCTGGAGACCTTGGAGAAGCAGACAGCACTAAAGGCAGCCTTGCCAAATGAATGGTTTCCTGGGAATTTCAAGCAAGCAAGTATACGTGCACACACTTTGAATTGCATCTGTTCAACTTCATATCGGACACACTCCTGCCACCGCACATGGACAGAAAATTTCTCACATGCAAGCCCACTCTCCATCTCTGTCTTTCTCTGTCACTCGCCGCAGCCTCCACATGCTCACTCAGAACACACTGTGACGGGACCTCCTGGATCCACATCCAGATGCCTATTTACACATATCCAGACTTATGTTTAGGAAGTACACCCATGTACGGTGTCAGGAACACACACGCACTCGTACAACCAAACACGGACACACTCACGCACTTGCGAGCACACCCAGTTTACCGTGCCTTGGAAGGTGCTAAGGGTTTTCAGGGCACTGGGTCCGACTTGATCGAATCAAGCCTGATATTGTTGTGGTGGGCGTGGCTAGGGAGCCCAGCCCTGCATGTTGGCCAGCCCATTGGCACTTGTGTCTTCCCCTGCTGTCCTTACCTGTTTCCCATTCCCTGTACCGTGCAGCTTGAGCGACCTGAATTGCAAACAACTCTTGGCGGAATGCAATGAGGGGAGACATGTGAATGCGGCAGGACCACGGGATTATCCCCAGGAAGTACCCCAACCAAAGAAGGCATTCTTTACCCCTCTGGTCTACACCCTGAAGCAAGGCACTGTGGGCAGCGAGGGGCAGAGGCCTGTGCCCCAGAATGCCCTGGCTCTATTTCCGTCTCGTTGGTACATGGGCTTGGGTGCACGGCGCCCGTCCCGTGGCAAGCATCCTGGCCTTCCTCGCCACCAACTTCCATCAGCGGCTGAGTTCCTGAGGCTTGTCCCCTGCACTCATATTTGCTTCACCACAAACTCCCTGAGATTGTCTCTTCATGCCCTCCTTGCCCCTGCCTTGCTGCTGCTTCCACTCCTAGCATTAGCCTTCCTGCCTCCAGACTCCTATCAACTCACGCGTGCCACCGGGCCTCTGCCTCTTCGCCCCTGCCTCTGCTTCCCATTTTCCTCCTCCTCCATCTGAGCTTCACAGGCTACACAGCTCCCGACGCATCTCGTCCCTTCCTCTGAGGAATTCAGAACCCCCTCCCTCTTCCTGGCCCTTGCTATCTTCTCCAATTCGCCCTCTGCTCTCAGCCTCTGTACTCCTGGCCTCTCCCAGTCCTCTCGTGCACAACAGTGCGCATTCCTCTAAGCTGTAGTCTCCCTGTTCTGTCCCCAAATCCCTCTGCTTCTTTTCTCTGTGCAGGAGGTGTGTATATGAGGGAGGAGGGTTGGGGCCTTCCTTTTCTACCTTGTGGCTCCTTTTCCTGCGACTGACATCCTATTAGTCTGGAAAAAGCAACTGCTCACTTGACCGAGACCACTTGAAGCCCTTCACTGGCTTGCTAGGTAGCAGCCTGGTGTGCTTCTGACGTTGCAGGACTGCGCATGCGCGGCCCGCCGTGTAGCAAAGCCTCCAGGAGGTGGCTGGATGATTTGGGTTTCTATGCCTCGCCCAGTGTGCTGAGGTGCACTTGCATTTGCATTCCAACAGGATCAGCTTTAGCGGGAGGGGGAGTGACGCCTCTTAGCGGTAGTCAGTTGTTGCTCACAGCCCATCAGGCCCTGCTTATGCCTCCTTGACTGCACATGCGCCCCAGGGGTGCTGGGAAGCCTCTGGGCGGTGCCTGGAGGGTTAGGGCTCTGTGACGTGATCAGGTTCTAGGCGCCACCTGCTGACGTGTGCCAGTGTTCCAAGTGGAGTTGCCATAGCGAAAGGGACGCGAAGGCCCTTAGGGGTTGGCTCTGACTGCTCACCAGTTCTCACAGGCCAACAGGGAAATAAAGGAGCTCCGGAGCCACAAATCGCACACCTGGAATCCCCGCTGGGACGGGCTGGGTCCACTGTGCACCTCCGCTCCCGCTCCATCCCACATCCTGGCTGAACCCGTGTTGGACAGCTCCCCCACCTCCTCTGCCCTTGCCAGTCCTGGAAGTGGCCGGTGTCTGAATCCGCCACCTCTCTCCCCATCCACGTCATCTGTTCGATGACAGCAGAATGGAGATTCAAGGTCAGCAGGTGAGGGGTTATTGGGTTCTCCTAACTGCACAGGTGACCGCTCCACTCTTGTTTGCCCTCTTGCCTGGCCTCTCTGGCCCACATCTCTGCCAGATCCTTCCTCCTACCGAGTAGCGGTGGGTCATAATGGCTATAGGCAGGAGCTGGCAATGCGGGGGCCGTTGGCTCACAGCCATAAGTTTAAGGCTCCTGCAGGGTGCTATGCTCAGACACCAGGGAAAGGGAATTCTGACGCTTCCCTGCGTTGGCCAAGGCACCCTGGCTCCCAGCAATGCTATTCGTAGCCGTCATCATCACTGTCATGCGGATCGCCAACAGCAGTGGCTGCTTAGCATCCCCGGACTCATGTCTGGAGACCTTGGAGAAGCAGACAGCACTAAAGGCAGCCTTGCCAAATGAATGGTTTCCTGGGAATTTCAAGCAAGCAAGTATACGTGCACACACTTTGAATTGCATCTGTTCAACTTCATATCGGACACACTCCTGCCACCGCACATGGACAGAAAATTTCTCACATGCAAGCCCACTCTCCATCTCTGTCTTTCTCTGTCACTCGCCGCAGCCTCCACATGCTCACTCAGAACACACTGTGACGGGACCTCCTGGAACCACATCCAGATGCCTATTTACACATATCCAGACTTATGTTTAGGAAGTACACCCATGTACGGTGTCAGGAACACACACGCACTCGTACAACCAAACACGGACACACTCACGCACTTGCGAGCACACCCAGTTTACCGTGCCTTGGAACGTGCTAAGGGTTTTCGGGGCACTGGGTCCGACTTGATCGAATCAAGCCTGATATTGTTGTGGTGGGCGTGGCTAGGGAGCCCAGCCCTGCATGTTGGCCAGCCCATTGGCACTTGTGTCTTCCCCTGCTGTCCTTACCTGTTTCCCATTCCCTGTACCGTGCAGCTTGAGCGACCTGAATTGCAAACAACTCTTGGCGGAATGCAATGTGGGGAGACATGTGAATGCGGCAGGACCACGGGATTATCCCGAGGACGTACCCCAACCAAAGAAGGCATTCTTTACCCCTCTGGTCTACACCCTGAAGCAAGGCACTGTGGGCAGCGAGGGGCAGAGGCCTGTGCCCCAGAATGCCCTGGCTCTATTTCCGTCTCGTTGGTACATGGGCTTGGGGGCACGGCGCCCGTCCCGTGGCAAGCATCCTGGCCTTCCTCGCCACCAACTTCCATCAGCGGCTGATTTCCTGAGGCTTGTCCCCTGCACTCATATTTGCTTCACCACAAACTCCCTGAGATTGTCTCTTCATGCCCTCCTTGCCCCTGCCTTGCTGCTGCTTCCACTCCTAGCATTAGCCTTCCAGCCTCCAGACTCCTATCAACTCACGCGTGCCACCGGGCCTCTGCCTCTTCGCCCCTGCCTCTGCTTCCCATTTTCCTCCTCCTCCATCTGAGCTTCACAGGCTACACAGCTCCCGACGCATCTCGTCCCTTCCTCTGAGGAATTCAGAACCCCCTCCCTCTTCCTGGCCCTTGCTATCTTCTCCAATTCGCCCTCTGCTCTCAGCCTCTGTACTCCTGGCCTCTCCCAGTCCTCTCGTGCACAACAGTGCGCATTCCTCTAAGCTGTAGTCTCCCTGTTCTGTCCCCAAATCCCTCTGCTTCTTTTCTCTGTGCAGGAGGTGTGTATATGAGGGAGGAGGGTTGGGGCCTTCCTTTTCTACCTTGTGGCTCCTTTTCCTGCGACTGACATCCTATTAGTCTGGAAAAAGCAACTGCTCACTTGACCGAGACCACTTGAAGCCCTTCACTGGCTTGCTAGGTAGCAGCCTGGTGTGCTTCTGACGTTGCAGGACTGCGCATGCGCGGCCCGCCGTGTAGCAAAGCCTCCAGGAGGTGGCTGGATGATTTGGGTTTCTATGCCTCGCCCAGTGTGCTGAGGTGCACTTGCATTTGCATTCCAACAGGATCAGCTTTAGCGGGAGGGGGAGTGACGCCTCTTAGCGGTAGTCAGTTGTTGCTCACAGCCCATCAGGCCCTGCTTATGCCTCCTTGACTGCACATGCGCCCCAGGGGTGCTGGGAAGCCTCTGGGCGGTGCCTGGAGGGTTAGGCGCTCTGTGACGTGATCAGGTTCTAGGCGCCACCTGCTGACGTGTGCCAGTGTTCCAAGTGGAGTTGCCATAGCGAAAGGGACGCGAAGGCCCTTAGGGGTTGGCTCTGACTGCTCACCAGTTCTCACAGGCCAACAGGGAAATACAGGAGCTCCGGAGCCACAAATCGCACACCTGGAATCCCCGCTGGGACGGGCTGGGTCCACTGTGCACCTCCGCTCCCGCTCCATCCCACATCCTGGCTGAACCCGTGTTGGACAGCTCCCCCACCTCCTCTGCCCTTGCCAGTCCTGGAAGTGGCCGGTGTCTGAATCCGCCACCTCTCTCCCCATCCACGTCATCTGTTCGATGACAGCAGAATGGAGATTCAAGGTCAGCAGGTGAGGGGTTATTGGGTTCTCCTAACTGCACAGGTGACCGCTCCACTCTTGTTTGCCCTCTTGCCTGGCCTCTCTGGCCCACATCTCTGCCAGATCCTTCCTCCTACCGAGTAGCGGTGGGTCATAATGGCTATAGGCAGGAGCTGGCAATGCGGGGGCCGTTGGCTCACAGCCATAAGTTTAAGGCTCCTGCAGGGTGCTATGCTCAGACACCAGGGAAAGGGAATTCTGACGCTTCCCTGCGTTGGCCAAGGCACCCTGGCTCCCAGCAATGCTATTCGTAGGCGTCATCATCACTGTCATGCGGATCGCCAACAGCAGTGGCTGCTTAGCATCCCCGGACTCATGTCTGGAGACCTTGGAGAAGCAGACAGCACTAAAGGCAGCCTTGCCAAATGAATGGTTTCCTGGGAATTTCAAGCAAGCAAGTATACGTGCACACACTTTGAATTGCATCTGTTCAACTTCATATCGGACACACTCCTGCCACCGCACATGGACAGAAAATTTCTCACATGCAAGCCCACTCTCCATCTCTGTCTTTCTCTGTCACTCGCCGCAGCCTCCACATGCTCACTCAGAACACACTGTGACGGGACCTCCTGGATCCACATCCAGATGCCTATTTACACATATCCAGACTTATGTTTAGGAAGTACACCCATGTACGGTGTCAGGAACACACACGCACTCGTACAACCAAACACGGACACACTCACGCACTTGCGAGCACACCCAGTTTACCGTGCCTTGGAAGGTGCTAAGGGTTTTCAGGGCACTGGGTCCGACTTGATCGAATCAAGCCTGATATTGTTGTGGTGGGCGTGGCTAGGGAGCCCAGCCCTGCATGTTGGCCAGCCCATTGGCACTTGTGTCTTCCCCTGCTGTCCTTACCTGTTTCCCATTCCCTGTACCGTGCAGCTTGAGCGACCTGAATTGCAAACAACTCTTGGCGGAATGCAATGAGGGGAGACATGTGAATGCGGCAGGACCACGGGATTATCCCCAGGAAGTACCCCAACCAAAGAAGGCATTCTTTACCCCTCTGGTCTACACCCTGAAGCAAGGCACTGTGGGCAGCGAGGGGCAGAGGCCTGTGCCCCAGAATGCCCTGGCTCTATTTCCGTCTCGTTGGTACATGGGCTTGGGGGCACGGCGCCCGTCCCGTGGCAAGCATCCTGGCCTTCCTCGCCACCAACTTCCATCAGCGGCTGAGTTCCTGAGGCTTGTCCCCTGCACTCATATTTGCTTCACCACAAACTCCCTGAGATTGTCTCTTCATGCCCTCCTTGCCCCTGCCCTGCTGCTGCTTCCACTCCTAGCATTAGCCTTCCTGCCTCCAGACTCCTATCAACTCACGCGTGCCACCGGGCCTCTGCCTCTTCGCCCCTGCCTCTGCTTCCCATTTTCCTCCTCCTCCATCTGAGCTTCACAGGCTACACAGCTCCCGACGCATCTCGTCCCTTCCTCTGAGGAATTCAGAACCCCCTCCCTCTTCCTGGCCCTTGCTATCTTCTCCAATTCGCCCTCTGCTCTCAGCCTCTGTACTCCTGGCCTCTCCCAGTCCTCTCGTGCACAACAGTGCGCATTCCTCTAAGCTGTAGTCTCCCTGTTCTGTCCCCAAATCCCTCTGCTTCTTTTCTCTGTGCAGGAGGTGTGTATATGAGGGAGGAGGGTTGGGGCCTTCCTTTTCTACCTTGTGGCTCCTTTTCCTGCGACTGACATCCTATTAGTCTGGAAAAAGCAACTGCTCACTTGACCGAGACCACTTGAAGCCCTTCACTGGCTTGCTAGGTAGCAGCCTGGTGTGCTTCTGACGTTGCAGGACTGCGCATGCGCGGCCCGCCGTGTAGCAAAGCCTCCAGGAGGTGGCTGGATGATTTGGGTTTCTATGCCTCGCCCAGTGTGCTGAGGTGCACTTGCATTTGCATTCCAACAGGATCAGCTTTAGCGGGAGGGGGAGTGACGCCTCTTAGCGGTAGTCAGTTGTTGCTCACAGCCCATCAGGCCCTGCTTATGCCTCCTTGACTGCACATGCGCCCCAGGGGTGCTGGGAAGCCTCTGGGCGGTGCCTGGAGGGTTAGGCGCTCTGTGACGTGATCAGGTTCTAGGCGCCACCTGCTGACGTGTGCCAGTGTTCCAAGTGGAGTTGCCATAGCGAAAGGGACGCGAAGGCCCTTAGGGGTTGGCTCTGACTGCTCACCAGTTCTCACAGGCCAACAGGGAAATACAGGAGCTCCGGAGCCACAAATCGCACACCTGGAATCCCCGCTGGGACGGGCTGGGTCCACTGTGCACCTCCGCTCCCGCTCCATCCCACATCCTGGCTGAACCCGTGTTGGACAGCTCCCCACCTCCTCTGCCCTTGCCAGTCCTGGAAGTGGCCGGTGTCTGAATCCGCCACCTCTCTCCCCATCCACGTCATCTGTTCGATGACAGCAGAATGGAGATTCAAGGTCAGCAGGTGAGGGGTTATTGGGTTCTCCTAACTGCACAGGTGACCGCTCCACTCTTGTTTGCCCTCTTGCCTGGCCTCTCTGGCCCACATCTCTGCCAGATCCTTCCTCCTACCGAGTAGCGGTGGGTCATAATGGCTATAGGCAGGAGCTGGCAATGCGGGGGCCGTTGGCTCACAGCCATAAGTTTAAGGCTCCTGCAGGGTGCTATGCTCAGACACCAGGGAAAGGGAATTCTGACGCTTCCCTGCGTTGGCCAAGGCACCCTGGCTCCCAGCAATGCTATTCGTAGGCGTCATCATCACTGTCATGCGGATCGCCAACAGCAGTGGCTGCTTAGCATCCCCGGACTCATGTCTGGAGACCTTGGAGAAGCAGACAGCACTAAAGGCAGCCTTGCCAAATGAATGGTTTCCTGGGAATTTCAAGCAAGCAAGTATACGTGCACACACTTTGAATTGCATCTGTTCAACTTCATATCGGACACACTCCTGCCACCGCACATGGACAGAAAATTTCTCACATGCAAGCCCACTCTCCATCTCTGTCTTTCTCTGTCACTCGCCGCAGCCTCCACATGCTCACTCAGAACACACTGTGACGGGACCTCCTGGATCCACATCCAGATGCCTATTTACACATATCCAGACTTATGTTTAGGAAGTACACCCATGTACGGTGTCAGGAACACACACGCACTCGTACAACCAAACACGGACACACTCACGCACTTGCGAGCACACCCAGTTTACCGTGCCTTGGAAGGTGCTAAGGGTTTTCAGGGCACTGGGTCCGACTTGATCGAATCAAGCCTGATATTGTTGTGGTGGGCGTGGCTAGGGAGCCCAGCCCTGCATGTTGGCCAGCCCATTGGCACTTGTGTCTTCCCCTGCTGTCCTTACCTGTTTCCCATTCCCTGTACCGTGCAGCTTGAGCGACCTGAATTGCAAACAACTCTTGGCGGAATGCAATGAGGGGAGACATGTGAATGCGGCAGGACCACGGGATTATCCCCAGGAAGTACCCCAACCAAAGAAGGCATTCTTTACCCCTCTGGTCTACACCCTGAAGCAAGGCACTGTGGGCAGCGAGGGGCAGAGGCCTGTGCCCCAGAATGCCCTGGCTCTATTTCCGTCTCGTTGGTACATGGGCTTGGGGGCACGGCGCCCGTCCCGTGGCAAGCATCCTGGCCTTCCTCGCCACCAACTTCCATCAGCGGCTGAGTTCCTGAGGCTTGTCCCCTGCACTCATATTTGCTTCACCACAAACTCCCTGAGATTGTCTCTTCATGCCCTCCTTGCCCCTGCCCTGCTGCTGCTTCCACTCCTAGCATTAGCCTTCCTGCCTCCAGACTCCTATCAACTCACGCGTGCCACCGGGCCTCTGCCTCTTCGCCCCTGCCTCTGCTTCCCATTTTCCTCCTCCTCCATCTGAGCTTCACAGGCTACACAGCTCCCGACGCATCTCGTCCCTTCCTCTGAGGAATTCAGAACCCCCTCCCTCTTCCTGGCCCTTGCTATCTTCTCCAATTCGCCCTCTGCTCTCAGCCTCTGTACTCCTGGCCTCTCCCAGTCCTCTCGTGCACAACAGTGCGCATTCCTCTAAGCTGTAGTCTCCCTGTTCTGTCCCCAAATCCCTCTGCTTCTTTTCTCTGTGCAGGAGGTGTGTATATGAGGGAGGAGGGTTGGGGCCTTCCTTTTCTACCTTGTGGCTCCTTTTCCTGCGACTGACATCCTATTAGTCTGGAAAAAGCAACTGCTCACTTGACCGAGACCACTTGAAGCCCTTCACTGGCTTGCTAGGTAGCAGCCTGGTGTGCATCTGACGTTGCAGGACTGCGCATGCGCGGCCCGCCGTGTAGCAAAGCCTCCAGGAGGTGGCTGGATGATTTGGGTTTCTATGCCTCGCCCAGTGTGCTGAGGTGCACTTGCATTTGCATTCCAACAGGATCAGCTTTAGCGGGAGGGGGAGTGACGCCTCTTAGCGGTAGTCAGTTGTTGCTCACAGCCCATCAGGCCCTGCTTATGCCTCCTTGACTGCACATGCGCCCCAGGGGTGCTGGGAAGCCTCTGGGCGGTGCCTGGAGGGTTAGGCGCTCTGTGACGTGATCAGGTTCTAGGCGCCACCTGCTGACGTGTGCCAGTGTTCCAAGTGGAGTTGCCATAGCGAAAGGGACGCGAAGGCCCTTAGGGGTTGGCTCTGACTGCTCACCAGTTCTCACAGGCCAACAGGGAAATACAGGAGCTCCGGAGCCACAAATCGCACACCTGGAATCCCCGCTGGGACGGGCTGGGTCCACTGTGCACCTCCGCTCCCGCTCCATCCCACATCCTGGCTGAACCCGTGTTGGACAGCTCCCCCACCTCCTCTGCCCTTGCCAGTCCTGGAAGTGGCCGGTGTCTGAATCCGCCACCTCTCTCCCCATCCACGTCATCTGTTCGATGACAGCACAATGGAGATTCAAGGTCAGCAGGTGAGGGGTTATTGGGTTCTCCTAACTGCACAGGTGACCGCTCCACTCTTGTTTGCCCTCTTGCCTGGCCTCTCTGGCCCACATCTCTGCCAGATCCTTCCTCCTACCGAGTAGCGGTGGGTCATAATGGCTATAGGCAGGAGCTGGCAATGCGGGGGCCGTTGGCTCACAGCCATAAGTTTAAGGCTCCTGCAGGGTGCTATGCTCAGACACCAGGGAAAGGGAATTCTGACGCTTCCCTGCGTTGGCCAAGGCACCCTGGCTCCCAGCAATGCTATTCGTAGGCGTCATCATCACTGTCATGCGGATCGCCAACAGCAGTGGCTGCTTAGCATCCCCGGACTCATGTCTGGAGACCTTGGAGAAGCAGACAGCACTAAAGGCAGCCTTGCCAAATGAATGGTTTCCTGGGAATTTCAAGCAAGCAAGTATACGTGCACACACTTTGAATTGCATCTGTTCAACTTCATATCGGACACACTCCTGCCACCGCACATGGACAGAAAATTTCTCACATGCAAGCCCACTCTCCATCTCTGTCTTTCTCTGTCACTCGCCGCAGCCTCCACATGCTCACTCAGAACACACTGTGACGGGACCTCCTGGATCCACATCCAGATGCCTATTTACACATATCCAGACTTATGTTTAGGAAGTACACCCATGTACGGTGTCAGGAACACACACGCACTCGTACAACCAAACACGGACACACTCACGCACTTGCGAGCACACCCAGTTTACCGTGCCTTGGAAGGTGCTAAGGGTTTTCAGGGCACTGGGTCCGACTTGATCGAATCAAGCCTGATATTGTTGTGGTGGGCGTGGCTAGGGAGCCCAGCCCTGCATGTTGGCCAGCCCATTGGCACTTGTGTCTTCCCCTGCTGTCCTTACCTGTTTCCCATTCCCTGTACCGTGCAGCTTGAGCGACCTGAATTGCAAACAACTCTTGGCGGAATGCAATGAGGGGAGACATGTGAATGCGGCAGGACCACGGGATTATCCCCAGGAAGTACCCCAACCAAAGAAGGCATTCTTTACCCCTCTGGTCTACACCCTGAAGCAAGGCACTGTGGGCAGCGAGGGGCAGAGGCCTGTGCCCCAGAATGCCCTGGCTCTATTTCCGTCTCGTTGGTACATGGGCTTGGGGGCACGGCGCCCGTCCCGTGGCAAGCATCCTGGCCTTCCTCGCCACCAACTTCCATCAGCGGCTGAGTTCCTGAGGCTTGTCCCCTGCACTCATATTTGCTTCACCACAAACTCCCTGAGATTGTCTCTTCATGCCCTCCTTGCCCCTGCCCTGCTGCTGCTTCCACTCCTAGCATTAGCCTTCCTGCCTCCAGACTCCTATCAACTCACGCGTGCCACCGGGCCTCTGCCTCTTCGCCCCTGCCTCTGCTTCCCATTTTCCTCCTCCTCCATCTGAGCTTCACAGGCTACACAGCTCCCGACGCATCTCGTCCCTTCCTCTGAGGAATTCAGAACCCCCTCCCTCTTCCTGGCCCTTGCTATCTTCTCCAATTCGCCCTCTGCTCTCAGCCTCTGTACTCCTGGCCTCTCCCAGTCCTCTCGTGCACAACAGTGCGCATTCCTCTAAGCTGTAGTCTCCCTGTTCTGTCCCCAAATCCCTCTGCTTCTTTTCTCTGTGCAGGAGGTGTGTATATGAGGGAGGAGGGTTGGGGCCTTCCTTTTCTACCTTGTGGCTCCTTTTCCTGCGACTGACATCCTATTAGTCTGGAAAAAGCAACTGCTCACTTGACCGAGACCACTTGAAGCCCTTCACTGGCTTGCTAGGTAGCAGCCTGGTGTGCTTCTGACGTTGCAGGACTGCGCATGCGCGGCCCGCCGTGTAGCAAAGCCTCCAGGAGGTGGCTGGATGATTTGGGTTTCTATGCCTCGCCCAGTGTGCTGAGGTGCACTTGCATTTGCATTCCAACAGGATCAGCTTTAGCGGGAGGGGGAGTGACGCCTCTTAGCGGTAGTCAGTTGTTGCTCACAGCCCATCAGGCCCTGCTTATGCCTCCTTGACTGCACATGCGCCCCAGGGGTGCTGGGAAGCCTCTGGGCGGTGCCTGGAGGGTTAGGCGCTCTGTGACGTGATCAGGTTCTAGGCGCCACCTGCTGACGTGTGCCAGTGTTCCAAGTGGAGTTGCCATAGCGAAAGGGACGCGAAGGCCCTTAGGGGTTGGCTCTGACTGCTCACCAGTTCTCACAGGCCAACAGGGAAATACAGGAGCTCCGGAGCCACAAATCGCACACCTGGAATCCCCGCTGGGACGGGCTGGGTCCACTGTGCACCTCCGCTCCCGCTCCATCCCACATCCTGGCTGAACCCGTGTTGGACAGCTCCCCCACCTCCTCTGCCCTTGCCAGTCCTGGAAGTGGCCGGTGTCTGAATCCGCCACCTCTCTCCCCATCCACGTCATCTGTTCGATGACAGCAGAATGGAGATTCAAGGTCAGCAGGTGAGGGGTTATTGGGTTCTCCTAACTGCACAGGTGACCGCTCCACTCTTGTTTGCCCTCTTGCCTGGCCTCTCTGGCCCACATCTCTGCCAGATCCTTCCTCCTACCGAGTAGCGGTGGGTCATAATGGCTATAGGCAGGAGCTGGCAATGCGGGGGCCGTTGGCTCACAGCCATAAGTTTAAGGCTCCTGCAGGGTGCTATGCTCAGACACCAGGGAAAGGGAATTCTGACGCTTCCCTGCGTTGGCCAAGGCACCCTGGCTCCCAGCAATGCTATTCGTAGGCGTCATCATCACTGTCATGCGGATCGCCAACAGCAGTGGCTGCTTAGCATCCCCGGACTCATGTCTGGAGACCTTGGAGAAGCAGACAGCACTAAAGGCAGCCTTGCCAAATGAATGGTTTCCTGGGAATTTCAAGCAAGCAAGTATACGTGCACACACTTTGAATTGCATCTGTTCAACTTCATATCGGACACACTCCTGCCACCGCACATGGACAGAAAATTTCTCACATGCAAGCCCACTCTCCATCTCTGTCTTTCTCTGTCACTCGCCGCAGCCTCCACATGCTCACTCAGAACACACTGTGACGGGACCTCCTGGATCCACATCCAGATGCCTATTTACACATATCCAGACTTATGTTTAGGAAGTACACCCATGTACGGTGTCAGGAACACACACGCACTCGTACAACCAAACACGGACACACTCACGCACTTGCGAGCACACCCAGTTTACCGTGCCTTGGAAGGTGCTAAGGGTTTTCAGGGCACTGGGTCCGACTTGATCGAATCAAGCCTGATATTGTTGTGGTGGGCGTGGCTAGGGAGCCCAGCCCTGCATGTTGGCCAGCCCATTGGCACTTGTGTCTTCCCCTGCTGTCCTTACCTGTTTCCCATTCCCTGTACCGTGCAGCTTGAGCGACCTGAATTGCAAACAACTCTTGGCGGAATGCAATGAGGGGAGACATGTGAATGCGGCAGGACCACGGGATTATCCCCAGGAAGTACCCCAACCAAAGAAGGCATTCTTTACCCCTCTGGTCTACACCCTGAAGCAAGGCACTGTGGGCAGCGAGGGGCAGAGGCCTGTGCCCCAGAATGCCCTGGCTCTATTTCCGTCTCGTTGGTACATGGGCTTGGGGGCACGGCGCCCGTCCCGTGGCAAGCATCCTGGCCTTCCTCGCCACCAACTTCCATCAGCGGCTGAGTTCCTGAGGCTTGTCCCCTGCACTCATATTTGCTTCACCACAAACTCCCTGAGATTGTCTCTTCATGCCCTCCTTGCCCCTGCCCTGCTGCTGCTTCCACTCCTAGCATTAGCCTTCCTGCCTCCAGACTCCTATCAACTCACGCGTGCCACCGGGCCTCTGCCTCTTCGCCCCTGCCTCTGCTTCCCATTTTCCTCCTCCTCCATCTGAGCTTCACAGGCTACACAGCTCCCGACGCATCTCGTCCCTTCCTCTGAGGAATTCAGAACCCCCTCCCTCTTCCTGGCCCTTGCTATCTTCTCCAATTCGCCCTCTGCTCTCAGCCTCTGTACTCCTGGCCTCTCCCAGTCCTCTCGTGCACAACAGTGCGCATTCCTCTAAGCTGTAGTCTCCCTGTTCTGTCCCCAAATCCCTCTGCTTCTTTTCTCTGTGCAGGAGGTGTGTATATGAGGGAGGAGGGTTGGGGCCTTCCTTTTCTACCTTGTGGCTCCTTTTCCTGCGACTGACATCCTATTAGTCTGGAAAAAGCAACTGCTCACTTGACCGAGACCACTTGAAGCCCTTCACTGGCTTGCTAGGTAGCAGCCTGGTGTGCTTCTGACGTTGCAGGACTGCGCATGCGCGGCCCGCCGTGTAGCAAAGCCTCCAGGAGGTGGCTGGATGATTTGGGTTTCTATGCCTCGCCCAGTGTGCTGAGGTGCACTTGCATTTGCATTCCAACAGGATCAGCTTTAGCGGGAGGGGGAGTGACGCCTCTTAGCGGTAGTCAGTTGTTGCTCACAGCCCATCAGGCCCTGCTTATGCCTCCTTGACTGCACATGCGCCCCAGGGGTGCTGGGAAGCCTCTGGGCGGTGCCTGGAGGGTTAGGCGCTCTGTGACGTGATCAGGTTCTAGGCGCCACCTGCTGACGTGTGCCAGTGTTCCAAGTGGAGTTGCCATAGCGAAAGGGACGCGAAGGCCCTTAGGGGTTGGCTCTGACTGCTCACCAGTTCTCACAGGCCAACAGGGAAATACAGGAGCTCCGGAGCCACAAATCGCACACCTGGAATCCCCGCTGGGACGGGCTGGGTCCACTGTGCACCTCCGCTCCCGCTCCATCCCACATCCTGGCTGAACCCGTGTTGGACAGCTCCCCCACCTCCTCTGCCCTTGCCAGTCCTGGAAGTGGCCGGTGTCTGAATCCGCCACCTCTCTCCCCATCCACGTCATCTGTTCGATGACAGCAGAATGGAGATTCAAGGTCAGCAGGTGAGGGGTTATTGGGTTCTCCTAACTGCACAGGTGACCGCTCCACTCTTGTTTGCCCTCTTGCCTGGCCTCTCTGGCCCACATCTCTGCCAGATCCTTCCTCCTACCGAGTAGCGGTGGGTCATAATGGCTATAGGCAGGAGCTGGCAATGCGGGGGCCGTTGGCTCACAGCCATAAGTTTAAGGCTCCTGCAGGGTGCTATGCTCAGACACCAGGGAAAGGGAATTCTGACGCTTCCCTGCGTTGGCCAAGGCACCCTGGCTCCCAGCAATGCTATTCGTAGTCGTCATCATCACTGTCATGCGGATCGCCAACAGCAGTGGCTGCTTAGCATCCCCGGACTCATGTCTGGAGACCTTGGAGAAGCAGACAGCACTAAAGGCAGCCTTGCCAAATGAATGGTTTCCTGGGAATTTCAAGCAAGCAAGTATACGTGCACACACTTTGAATTGCATCTGTTCAACTTCATATCGGACACACTCCTGCCACCGCACATGGA
The DNA here is from genome assembly GCF_023159225.1 of Perognathus longimembris pacificus. NCBI lineage: Eukaryota > Metazoa > Chordata > Mammalia > Rodentia > Heteromyidae > Perognathus > Perognathus longimembris. The sequence goes on along the minus strand of NW_025959522.1, from coordinate 10,312 downwards.
CAGAAAATTTCTCACATGCAAGCCCACTCTCCATCTCTGTCTTTCTCTGTCACTCGCCGCAGCCTCCACATGCTCACTCAGAACACACTGTGACGGGACCTCCTGGATCCACATCCAGATGCCTATTTACACATATCCAGACTTATGTTTAGGAAGTACACCCATGTACGGTGTCAGGAACACACACGCACTCGTACAACCAAACACGGACACACTCACGCACTTGCGAGCACACCCAGTTTACCGTGCCTTGGAAGGTGCTAAGGGTTTTCAGGGCACTGGGTCCGACTTGATCGAATCAAGCCTGATATTGTTGTGGTGGGCGTGGCTAGGGAGCCCAGCCCTGCATGTTGGCCAGCCCATTGGCACTTGTGTCTTCCCCTGCTGTCCTTACCTGTTTCCCATTCCCTGTACCGTGCAGCTTGAGCGACCTGAATTGCAAACAACTCTTGGCGGAATGCAATGAGGGGAGACATGTGAATGCGGCAGGACCACGGGATTATCCCCAGGAAGTACCCCAACCAAAGAAGGCATTCTTTACCCCTCTGGTCTACACCCTGAAGCAAGGCACTGTGGGCAGCGAGGGGCAGAGGCCTGTGCCCCAGAATGCCCTGGCTCTATTTCCGTCTCGTTGGTACATGGGCTTGGGGGCACGGCGCCCGTCCCGTGGCAAGCATCCTGGCCTTCCTCGCCACCAACTTCCATCAGCGGCTGAGTTCCTGAGGCTTGTCCCCTGCACTCATATTTGCTTCACCACAAACTCCCTGAGATTGTCTCTTCATGCCCTCCTTGCCCCTGCCCTGCTGCTGCTTCCACTCCTAGCATTAGCCTTCCTGCCTCCAGACTCCTATCAACTCACGCGTGCCACCGGGCCTCTGCCTCTTCGCCCCTGCCTCTGCTTCCCATTTTCCTCCTCCTCCATCTGAGCTTCACAGGCTACACAGCTCCCGACGCATCTCGTCCCTTCCTCTGAGGAATTCAGAACCCCCTCCCTCTTCCTGGCCCTTGCTATCTTCTCCAATTCGCCCTCTGCTCTCAGCCTCTGTACTCCTGGCCTCTCCCAGTCCTCTCGTGCACAACAGTGCGCATTCCTCTAAGCTGTAGTCTCCCTGTTCTGTCCCCAAATCCCTCTGCTTCTTTTCTCTGTGCAGGAGGTGTGTATATGAGGGAGGAGGGTTGGGGCCTTCCTTTTCTACCTTGTGGCTCCTTTTCCTGCGACTGACATCCTATTAGTCTGGAAAAAGCAACTGCTCACTTGACCGAGACCACTTGAAGCCCTTCACTGGCTTGCTAGGTAGCAGCCTGGTGTGCATCTGACGTTGCAGGACTGCGCATGCGCGGCCCGCCGTGTAGCAAAGCCTCCAGGAGGTGGCTGGATGATTTGGGTTTCTATGCCTCGCCCAGTGTGCTGAGGTGCACTTGCATTTGCATTCCAACAGGATCAGCTTTAGCGGGAGGGGGAGTGACGCCTCTTAGCGGTAGTCAGTTGTTGCTCACAGCCCATCAGGCCCTGCTTATGCCTCCTTGACTGCACATGCGCCCCAGGGGTGCTGGGAAGCCTCTGGGCGGTGCCTGGAGGGTTAGGCGCTCTGTGACGTGATCAGGTTCTAGGCGCCACCTGCTGACGTGTGCCAGTGTTCCAAGTGGAGTTGCCATAGCGAAAGGGACGCGAAGGCCCTTAGGGGTTCGCTCTGACTGCTCACCAGTTCTCACAGGCCAACAGGGAAATACAGGAGCTCCGGAGCCACAAATCGCACACCTGGAATCCCCGCTGGGACGGGCTGGGTCCACTGTGCACCTCCGCTCCCGCTCCATCCCACATCCTGGCTGAACCCGTGTTGGACAGCTCCCCCACCTCCTCTGCCCTTGCCAGTCCTGGAAGTGGCCGGTGTCTGAATCCGCCACCTCTCTCCCCATCCACGTCATCTGTTCGATGACAGCACAATGGAGATTCAAGGTCAGCAGGTGAGGGGTTATTGGGTTCTCCTAACTGCACAGGTGACCGCTCCACTCTTGTTTGCCCTCTTGCCTGGCCTCTCTGGCCCACATCTCTGCCAGATCCTTCCTCCTACCGAGTAGCGGTGGGTCATAATGGCTATAGGCAGGAGCTGGCAATGCGGGGGCCGTTGGCTCACAGCCATAAGTTTAAGGCTCCTGCAGGGTGCTATGCTCAGACACCAGGGAAAGGGAATTCTGACGCTTCCCTGCGTTGGCCAAGGCACCCTGGCTCCCAGCAATGCTATTCGTAGGCGTCATCATCACTGTCATGCGGATCGCCAACAGCAGTGGCTGCTTAGCATCCCCGGACTCATGTCTGGAGACCTTGGAGAAGCAGACAGCACTAAAGGCAGCCTTGCCAAATGAATGGTTTCCTGGGAATTTCAAGCAAGCAAGTATACGTGCACACACTTTGAATTGCATCTGTTCAACTTCATATCGGACACACTCCTGCCACCGCACATGGACAGAAAATTTCTCACATGCAAGCCCACTCTCCATCTCTGTCTTTCTCTGTCACTCGCCGCAGCCTCCACATGCTCACTCAGAACACACTGTGACGGGACCTCCTGGATCCACATCCAGATGCCTATTTACACATATCCAGACTTATGTTTAGGAAGTACACCCATGTACGGTGTCAGGAACACACACGCACTCGTACAACCAAACACGGACACACTCACGCACTTGCGAGCACACCCAGTTTACCGTGCCTTGGAAGGTGCTAAGGGTTTTCAGGGCACTGGGTCCGACTTGATCGAATCAAGCCTGATATTGTTGTGGTGGGCGTGGCTAGGGAGCCCAGCCCTGCATGTTGGCCAGCCCATTGGCACTTGTGTCTTCCCCTGCTGTCCTTACCTGTTTCCCATTCCCTGTACCGTGCAGCTTGAGCGACCTGAATTGCAAACAACTCTTGGCGGAATGCAATGAGGGGAGACATGTGAATGCGGCAGGACCACGGGATTATCCCCAGGAAGTACCCCAACCAAAGAAGGCATTCTTTACCCCTCTGGTCTACACCCTGAAGCAAGGCACTGTGGGCAGCGAGGGGCAGAGGCCTGTGCCCCAGAATGCCCTGGCTCTATTTCCGTCTCGTTGGTACATGGGCTTGGGGGCACGGCGCCCGTCCCGTGGCAAGCATCCTGGCCTTCCTCGCCACCAACTTCCATCAGCGGCTGAGTTCCTGAGGCTTGTCCCCTGCACTCATATTTGCTTCACCACAAACTCCCTGAGATTGTCTCTTCATGCCCTCCTTGCCCCTGCCCTGCTGCTGCTTCCACTCCTAGCATTAGCCTTCCTGCCTCCAGACTCCTATCAACTCACGCGTGCCACCGGGCCTCTGCCTCTTCGCCCCTGCCTCTGCTTCCCATTTTCCTCCTCCTCCATCTGAGCTTCACAGGCTACACAGCTCCCGACGCATCTCGTCCCTTCCTCTGAGGAATTCAGAACCCCCTCCCTCTTCCTGGCCCTTGCTATCTTCTCCAATTCGCCCTCTGCTCTCAGCCTCTGTACTCCTGGCCTCTCCCAGTCCTCTCGTGCACAACAGTGCGCATTCCTCTAAGCTGTAGTCTCCCTGTTCTGTCCCCAAATCCCTCTGCTTCTTTTCTCTGTGCAGGAGGTGTGTATATGAGGGAGGAGGGTTGGGGCCTTCCTTTTCTACCTTGTGGCTCCTTTTCCTGCGACTGACATCCTATTAGTCTGGAAAAAGCAACTGCTCACTTGACCGAGACCACTTGAAGCCCTTCACTGGCTTGCTAGGTAGCAGCCTGGTGTGCATCTGACGTTGCAGGACTGCGCATGCGCGGCCCGCCGTGTAGCAAAGCCTCCAGGAGGTGGCTGGATGATTTGGGTTTCTATGCCTCGCCCAGTGTGCTGAGGTGCACTTGCATTTGCATTCCAACAGGATCAGCTTTAGCGGGAGGGGGAGTGACGCCTCTTAGCGGTAGTCAGTTGTTGCTCACAGCCCATCAGGCCCTGCTTATGCCTCCTTGACTGCACATGCGCCCCAGGGGTGCTGGGAAGCCTCTGGGCGGTGCCTGGAGGGTTAGGCGCTCTGTGACGTGATCAGGTTCTAGGCGCCACCTGCTGACGTGTGCCAGTGTTCCAAGTGGAGTTGCCATAGCGAAAGGGACGCGAAGGCCCTTAGGGGTTCGCTCTGACTGCTCACCAGTTCTCACAGGCCAACAGGGAAATACAGGAGCTCCGGAGCCACAAATCGCACACCTGGAATCCCCGCTGGGACGGGCTGGGTCCACTGTGCACCTCCGCTCCCCGCTCCATCCCACATCCTGGCTGAACCCGTGTTGGACAGCTCCCCCACCTCCTCTGCCCTTGCCAGTCCTGGAAGTGGCCGGTGTCTGAATCCGCCACCTCTCTCCCCATCCACGTCATCTGTTCGATGACAGCACAATGGAGATTCAAGGTCAGCAGGTGAGGGGTTATTGGGTTCTCCTAACTGCACAGGTGACCGCTCCACTCTTGTTTGCCCTCTTGCCTGGCCTCTCTGGCCCACATCTCTGCCAGATCCTTCCTCCTACCGAGTAGCGGTGGGTCATAATGGCTATAGGCAGGAGCTGGCAATGCGGGGGCCGTTGGCTCACAGCCATAAGTTTAAGGCTCCTGCAGGGTGCTATGCTCAGACACCAGGGAAAGGGAATTCTGACGCTTCCCTGCGTTGGCCAAGGCACCCTGGCTCCCAGCAATGCTATTCGTAGGCGTCATCATCACTGTCATGCGGATCGCCAACAGCAGTGGCTGCTTAGCATCCCCGGACTCATGTCTGGAGACCTTGGAGAAGCAGACAGCACTAAAGGCAGCCTTGCCAAATGAATGGTTTCCTGGGAATTTCAAGCAAGCAAGTATACGTGCACACACTTTGAATTGCATCTGTTCAACTTCATATCGGACACACTCCTGCCACCGCACATGGACAGAAAATTTCTCACATGCAAGCCCACTCTCCATCTCTGTCTTTCTCTGTCACTCGCCGCAGCCTCCACATGCTCACTCAGAACACACTGTGACGGGACCTCCTGGATCCACATCCAGATGCCTATTTACACATATCCAGACTTATGTTTAGGAAGTACACCCATGTACGGTGTCAGGAACACACACGCACTCGTACAACCAAACACGGACACACTCACGCACTTGCGAGCACACCCAGTTTACCGTGCCTTGGAAGGTGCTAAGGGTTTTCAGGGCACTGGGTCCGACTTGATCGAATCAAGCCTGATATTGTTGTGGTGGGCGTGGCTAGGGAGCCCAGCCCTGCATGTTGGCCAGCCCATTGGCACTTGTGTCTTCCCCTGCTGTCCTTACCTGTTTCCCATTCCCTGTACCGTGCAGCTTGAGCGACCTGAATTGCAAACAACTCTTGGCGGAATGCAATGAGGGGAGACATGTGAATGCGGCAGGACCACGGGATTATCCCCAGGAAGTACCCCAACCAAAGAAGGCATTCTTTACCCCTCTGGTCTACACCCTGAAGCAAGGCACTGTGGGCAGCGAGGGGCAGAGGCCTGTGCCCCAGAATGCCCTGGCTCTATTTCCGTCTCGTTGGTACATGGGCTTGGGGGCACGGCGCCCGTCCCGTGGCAAGCATCCTGGCCTTCCTCGCCACCAACTTCCATCAGCGGCTGAGTTCCTGAGGCTTGTCCCCTGCACTCATATTTGCTTCACCACAAACTCCCTGAGATTGTCTCTTCATGCCCTCCTTGCCCCTGCCCTGCTGCTGCTTCCACTCCTAGCATTAGCCTTCCTGCCTCCAGACTCCTATCAACTCACGCGTGCCACCGGGCCTCTGCCTCTTCGCCCCTGCCTCTGCTTCCCATTTTCCTCCTCCTCCATCTGAGCTTCACAGGCTACACAGCTCCCGACGCATCTCGTCCCTTCCTCTGAGGAATTCAGAACCCCCTCCCTCTTCCTGGCCCTTGCTATCTTCTCCAATTTCGCCCTCTGCTCTCAGCCTCTGTACTCCTGGCCTCTCCCAGTCCTCTCGTGCACAACAGTGCGCATTCCTCTAAGCTGTAGTCTCCCTGTTCTGTCCCCAAATCCCTCTGCTTCTTTTCTCTGTGCAGGAGGTGTGTATATGAGGGAGGAGGGTTGGGGCTTCCTTTTCTACCTTGTGGCTCCTTTTCCTGCGACTGACATCCTATTAGTCTGGAAAAAGCAACTGCTCACTTGACCGAGACCACTTGAAGCCCTTCACTGGCTTGCTAGGTAGCAGCCTGGTGTGCATCTGACGTTGCAGGACTGCGCATGCGCGGCCCGCCGTGTAGCAAAGCCTCCAGGAGGTGGCTGGATGATTTGGGTTTCTATGCCTCGCCCAGTGTGCTGAGGTGCACTTGCATTTGCATTCCAACAGGATCAGCTTTAGCGGGAGGGGGAGTGACGCCTCTTAGCGGTAGTCAGTTGTTGCTCACAGCCCATCAGGCCCTGCTTATGCCTCCTTGACTGCACATGCGCCCCAGGGGTGCTGGGAAGCCTCTGGGCGGTGCCTGGAGGGTTAGGCGCTCTGTGACGTGATCAGGTTCTAGGCGCCACCTGCTGACGTGTGCCAGTGTTCCAAGTGGAGTTTGCCATAGCGAAAGGGACGCGAAGGCCCTTAGGGGTTCGCTCTGACTGCTCACCAGTTCTCACAGGCCAACAGGGAAATACAGGAGCTCCGGAGCCACAAATCGCACACCTGGAATCCCCGCTGGGACGGGCTGGGTCCACTGTGCACCTCCGCTCCCGCTCCATCCCACATCCTGGCTGAACCCGTGTTGGACAGCTCCCCCACCCTCCTCTGCCCTTGCCAGTCCTGGAAGTGGCCGGTGTCTGAATCCGCCACCTCTCTCCCCATCCACGTCATCTGTTCGATGACAGCACAATGGAGATTCAAGGTCAGCAGGTGAGGGGTTATTGGGTTCTCCTAACTGCACAGGTGACCGCTCCACTCTTGTTTGCCCTCTTGCCTGGCCTCTCTGGCCCACATCTCTGCCAGATCCTTCCTCCTACCGAGTAGCGGTGGGTCATAATGGCTATAGGCAGGAGCTGGCAATGCGGGGGCCGTTGGCTCACAGCCATAAGTTTAAGGCTCCTGCAGGGTGCTATGCTCAGACACCAGGGAAAGGGAATTCTGACGCTTCCCTGCGTTGGCCAAGGCACCCTGGCTCCCAGCAATGCTATTCGTAGGCGTCATCATCACTGTCATGCGGATCGCCAACAGCAGTGGCTGCTTAGCATCCCCGGACTCATGTCTGGAGACCTTGGAGAAGCAGACAGCACTAAAGGCAGCCTTGCCAAATGAATGGTTTCCTGGGAATTTCAAGCAAGCAAGTATACGTGCACACACTTTGAATTGCATCTGTTCAACTTCATATCGGACACACTCCTGCCACCGCACATGGACAGAAAATTTCTCACATGCAAGCCCACTCTCCATCTCTGTCTTTCTCTGTCACTCGCCGCAGCCTCCACATGCTCACTCAGAACACACTGTGACGGGACCTCCTGGATCCACATCCAGATGCCTATTTACACATATCCAGACTTATGTTTAGGAAGTACACCCATGTACGGTGTCAGGAACACACACGCACTCGTACAACCAAACACGGACACACTCACGCACTTGCGAGCACACCCAGTTTACCGTGCCTTGGAAGGTGCTAAGGGTTTTCAGGGCACTGGGTCCGACTTGATCGAATCAAGCCTGATATTGTTGTGGTGGGCGTGGCTAGGGAGCCCAGCCCTGCATGTTGGCCAGCCCATTGGCACTTGTGTCTTCCCCTGCTGTCCTTACCTGTTTCCCATTCCCTGTACCGTGCAGCTTGAGCGACCTGAATTGCAAACAACTCTTGGCGGAATGCAATGAGGGGAGACATGTGAATGCGGCAGGACCACGGGATTATCCCCAGGAAGTACCCCAACCAAAGAAGGCATTCTTTACCCCTCTGGTCTACACCCTGAAGCAAGGCACTGTGGGCAGCGAGGGGCAGAGGCCTGTGCCCCAGAATGCCCTGGCTCTATTTCCGTCTCGTTGGTACATGGGCTTGGGGGCACGGCGCCCGTCCCGTGGCAAGCATCCTGGCCTTCCTCGCCACCAACTTCCATCAGCGGCTGAGTTCCTGAGGCTTGTCCCCTGCACTCATATTTGCTTCACCACAAACTCCCTGAGATTGTCTCTTCATGCCCTCCTTGCCCCTGCCCTGCTGCTGCTTCCACTCCTAGCATTAGCCTTCCTGCCTCCAGACTCCTATCAACTCACGCGTGCCACCGGGCCTCTGCCTCTTCGCCCCTGCCTCTGCTTCCCATTTTCCTCCTCCTCCATCTGAGCTTCACAGGCTACACAGCTCCCGACGCATCTCGTCCCTTCCTCTGAGGAATTCAGAACCCCCTCCCTCTTCCTGGCCCTTGCTATCTTCTCCAATTCGCCCTCTGCTCTCAGCCTCTGTACTCCTGGCCTCTCCAGTCCTCTCGTGCACAACAGTGCGCATTCCTCTAAGCTGTAGTCTCCCTGTTCTGTCCCCAAATCCCTCTGCTTCTTTTCTCTGTGCAGGAGGTGTGTATATGAGGGAGGAGGGTTGGGGCCTTCCTTTTCTACCTTGTGGCTCCTTTTCCTGCGACTGACATCCTATTAGTCTGGAAAAAGCAACTGCTCACTTGACCGAGACCACTTGAAGCCCTTCACTGGCTTGCTAGGTAGCAGCCTGGTGTGCATCTGACGTTGCAGGACTGCGCATGCGCGGCCCGCCGTGTAGCAAAGCCTCCAGGAGGTGGCTGGATGATTTGGGTTTCTATGCCTCGCCCAGTGTGCTGAGGTGCACTTGCATTTGCATTCCAACAGGATCAGCTTTAGCGGGAGGGGGAGTGACGCCTCTTAGCGGTAGTCAGTTGTTGCTCACAGCCCATCAGGCCCTGCTTATGCCTCCTTGACTGCACATGCGCCCCAGGGGTGCTGGAAGCCTCTGGGCGGTGCCTGGAGGGTTAGGCGCTCTGTGACATGATCAGGTTCTAGGCGCCACCTGCTGACGTGTGCCAGTGTTCCAAGTGGAGTTGCCATAGCGAAAGGGACGCGAAGGCCCTTAGGGGTTCGCTCTGACTGCTCACCAGTTCTCACAGGCCAACAGGGAAATACAGGAGCTCCGGAGCCACAAATCGCACACCTGGAATCCCCGCTGGGACGGGCTGGGTCCACTGTGCACCTCCGCTCCCGCTCCATCCCACATCCTGGCTGAACCCGTGTTGGACAGCTCCCCCACCTCCTCTGCCCTTGCCAGTCCTGGAAGTGGCCGGTGTCTGAATCCGCCACCTCTCTCCCCATCCACGTCATCTGTTCGATGACAGCACAATGGAGATTCAAGGTCAGCAGGTGAGGGGTTATTGGGTTCTCCTAACTGCACAGGTGACCGCTCCACTCTTGTTTGCCCTCTTGCCTGGCCTCTCTGGCCCACATCTCTGCCAGATCCTTCCTCCTACCGAGTAGCGGTGGGTCATAATGGCTATAGGCAGGAGCTGGCAATGCGGGGGCCGTTGGCTCACAGCCATAAGTTTAAGGCTCCTGCAGGGGTGCTATGCTCAGACACCAGGGAAAGGGAATTCTGACGCTTCCCTGCGTTGGCCAAGGCACCCTGGCTCCCAGCAATGCTATTCGTAGGCGTCATCATCACTGTCATGCGGATCGCCAACAGCAGTGGCTGCTTAGCATCCCCGGACTCATGTCTGGAGACCTTGGAGAAGCAGACAGCACTAAAGGCAGCCTTGCCAAATGAATGGTTTCCTGGGAATTTCAAGCAAGCAAGTATACGTGCACACACTTTGAATTGCATCTGTTCAACTTCATATCGGACACACTCCTGCCACCGCACATGGACAGAAAATTTCTCACATGCAAGCCCACTCTCCATCTCTGTCTTTCTCTGTCACTCGCCGCAGCCTCCACATGCTCACTCAGAACACACTGTGACGGGACCTCCTGGATCCACATCCAGATGCCTATTTACACATATCCAGACTTATGTTTAGGAAGTACACCCATGTACGGTGTCAGGAACACACACGCACTCGTACAACCAAACACGGACACACTCACGCACTTGCGAGCACACCCAGTTTACCGTGCCTTGGAAGGTGCTAAGGGTTTTCAGGGCACTGGGTCCGACTTGATCGAATCAAGCCTGATATTGTTGTGGTGGGCGTGGCTAGGGAGCCCAGCCCTGCATGTTGGCCAGCCCATTGGCACTTGTGTCTTCCCCTGCTGTCCTTACCTGTTTCCCATTCCCTGTACCGTGCAGCTTGAGCGACCTGAATTGCAAACAACTCT
>NW_025959521.1:0-58088 GCF_023159225.1 Perognathus longimembris pacificus | reverse complement strand
GTCGGGAGCTGTGTAGCCTGTGAAGCTCAGATGGAGGAGGAGGAAAATGGGAAGCAGAGGCAGGGCGAAGAGGCAGAGGCCCGGTGGCACGCGTGAGTTGATAGGAGTCTGGAGGCAGGAAGGCTAATGCTAGGAGTGGAAGCAGCAGCAGGGCAGGGGCAAGGAGGGCATGAAGAGACAATCTCAGGGAGTTTGTGGTGAAGCAAATATGAGTGCAGGGGACAAGCCTCAGGAACTCAGCCGCTGATGGAAGTTGGTGGCGAGGAAGGCCAGGATGCTTGCCACGGGACGGGCGCCGTGCCCCCAAGCCCATGTACCAACGAGACGGAAATAGAGCCAGGGCATTCTGGGGCACAGGCCTCTGCCCCTCGCTGCCCACAGTGCCTTGCTTCAGGGTGTAGGACCAGAGGGGTAAAGAATGCCTTCTTTGGTTGGGGTACTTCCTGGGGATAATCCCGTGGTCCTGCCGCATTCACATGTCTCCCCTCATTGCATTCCGCCAAGAGTTGTTTGCAATTCAGGTCGCTCAAGCTGCACGGTACAGGGAATGGGAAACAGGTAAGGCAGCAGGGGAAGACACAAGTGCCAATGGGCTGGCCAACATGCAGGGCTGGGCTCCCTAGCCACGCCGACCACAACAATATCAGCTTGATTCGATCAAGTCGGACCCAGTGCCCTGAAAACCCTTAGCAACCTTCCAAGGCACGGTAAACTGGGTGTGCTCGCAAGTGCGTGAGTGTGTCCGTGTTTGGTTGTACGAGTGCGTGTGTGTTCCTGACACCGTACATGGGTGTACTTCCTAAACATAAGTCTGGATATGTGTAAATAGGCATCTGGATGTGGATCCAGGAGGTCCCGTCACAGTGTGTTCTGAGTGAGCATGTGGAGGCTGCGGCGAGTGACAGAGAAAGACAGAGATGGAGAGTGGGCTTGCATGTGAGAATTTTCTGTCCATGTGCGGTGGCAGGAGTGTGTCCGATATGAAGTTGAACAGATGCAATTCAAGTGTGTGCACGTATACTTGCTTGCTTGAAATTCCCAGAAACCATTCATTGGCAAGGCTGCCTTTAGTGCTGTCTGCTTCTCCAAGGTCTCCAGACATGAGTCCGGGGATGCTAAGCAGCCACTGCTGTTGGCGATCCGCATGACAGTGATGATGACGCCTACGAATAGCATTGCTGGGAGCCAGGGTGCCTTGGCCAACGCAGGGAAGCGTCAGAATTCCCTTTCCCTGGTGTCTGAGCATAGCACCCTGCAGGAGCCTTAAACTTATGGCTGTGAGCCAACGGCCCCCGCATTGCCAGCTCCTGCCTATAGCCATTATGACCCACCGCTACTCGGTAGGAGGAAGGATCTGGCAGAGATGTGGGCCAGAGAGGCCAGGCAAGAGGGCAAACAAGAGTGGAGCGGTCACCTGTGCAGTTAGGAGAACCCAATAACCCCTCACCTGCTGACCTTGAATCTCCATTCTGCTGTCATCGAAAGATGACGTGGATGGGGAGAGAGGTGGCGGATTCAGACACCGGCCACTTCCAGGACTGGCAAGGGCAGAGGAGGTGGGGGAGCTGTCCAACACGGGTTCAGCCAGGATGAGGGATGGAGCGGGAGCGGAGGTGCACAGTGGACCCAGCCCGTCCCAGCAGGGATTCCAGGTGTGCGATTTGTGGCTCCGGAGCTCCTGTATTTCCCTGTTGGCCTGTGAGAACTGGTGAGCAGTCAGAGCCAACCCCTAAGGGCCTTCGCGTCCCTTTCCGCTATGGCAACTCCACTTGGAACACTGGCACACGTCAGCAGGTGGCGCCTAGACCTGATCACGTCACAGAGCGCCTAACCCTCCAGGCACCGCCCAGAGGCTTCCCAGCACCCCTGGGGCGCATGTGCAGTCAAGGAGGCATAGCAGGGCCTGATGGGCTGTGAGCAACAACTGACTACCGCTAAGAGGCGTCCACTCCCCCTCCCGCTAAAGCTGATCTGTTGGAATGCAAATGCAAGTGCACCCTCAGCACACTGGGCGAGGCATAGAAACCCAAATCATCCAGCCACCTCCTGGAGGCTTGCTACACGGCGGGCCGCGCATGCGCAGTCCTGCAACGTCAGAAGCACACCAGGCTGCTACCTAGCAAGCCAGTGAAGGGCTTCAAGTGGGTCTCGGTCAAGTGAGCAGTTGCTTTTTCCAGACTAATAGGATGTCAGTCGCAGGAAAAGGAGCCACAAGGTAGAAAAGGAAGGCCCCAACCCTCCTCCCTCATATACACACCTCCTGCACAGAGAAAAGAAGCAGAGGGATTTGGGGACAGAACAGGGAGACTACAGCTTAGAGGATGCGCACTGGTTGTGCACGAGAGGACTGGGAGAGGCCAGGAGTACAGAGGCTGAGAGCAGAGGGCGAATTGGAGAAGATAGCAAGGGCCAGGAAGAGGGAGGGGGTTCTGAATTCCTCAGAGGAAGGGACGAGATGCGTCGGGAGCTGTGTAGCCTGTGAAGCTCAGATGGAGGAGGAGGAAAATGGGAAGCAGAGGCAGGGCGAAGAGGCAGAGGCCCGGTGGCACGCGTGAGTTGATAGGAGTCTGGAGGCAGGAAGGCTAATGCTAGGAGTGGAAGCAGCAGCAGGGCAGGGGCAAGGAGGGCATGAAGAGACAATCTCAGGGAGTTTGTGGTGAAGCAAATATGAGTGCAGGGGACAAGCCTCAGGAACTCAGCCGCTGATGGAAGTTGGTGGCGAGGAAGGCCAGGATGCTTGCCACGGGACGGGCGCCGTGCCCCCAAGCCCATGTACCAACGAGACGGAAATAGAGCCAGGGCATTCTGGGGCACAGGCCTCTGCCCCTCGCTGCCCACAGTGCCTTGCTTCAGGGTGTAGGACCAGAGGGGTAAAGAATGCCTTCTTTGGTTGGGGTACTTCCTGGGGATAATCCCGTGGTCCTGCCGCATTCACATGTCTCCCCTCATTGCATTCCGCCAAGAGTTGTTTGCAATTCAGGTCGCTCAAGCTGCACGGTACAGGGAATGGGAAACAGGTAAGGCAGCAGGGGAAGACACAAGTGCCAATGGGCTGGCCAACATGCAGGGCTGGGCTCCCTAGCCACGCCGACCACAACAATATCAGCTTGATTCGATCAAGTCGGACCCAGTGCCCTGAAAACCCTTAGCAACCTTCCAAGGCACGGTAAACTGGGTGTGCTCGCAAGTGCGTGAGTGTGTCCGTGTTTGGTTGTACGAGTGCGTGTGTGTTCCTGACACCGTACATGGGTGTACTTCCTAAACATAAGTCTGGATATGTGTAAATAGGCATCTGGATGTGGATCCAGGAGGTCCCGTCACAGTGTGTTCTGAGTGAGCATGTGGAGGCTGCGGCGAGTGACAGAGAAAGACAGAGATGGAGAGTGGGCTTGCATGTGAGAATTTTCTGTCCATGTGCGGTGGCAGGAGTGTGTCCGATATGAAGTTGAACAGATGCAATTCAAGTGTGTGCACGTATACTTGCTTGCTTGAAATTCCCAGAAACCATTCATTGGCAAGGCTGCCTTTAGTGCTGTCTGCTTCTCCAAGGTCTCCAGACATGAGTCCGGGGATGCTAAGCAGCCACTGCTGTTGGCGATCCGCATGACAGTGATGATGACGCCTACGAATAGCATTGCTGGGAGCCAGGGTGCCTTGGCCAACGCAGGGAAGCGTCAGAATTCCCTTTCCCTGGTGTCTGAGCATAGCACCCTGCAGGAGCCTTAAACTTATGGCTGTGAGCCAACGGCCCCCGCATTGCCAGCTCCTGCCTATAGCCATTATGACCCACCGCTACTCGGTAGGAGGAAGGATCTGGCAGAGATGTGGGCCAGAGAGGCCAGGCAAGAGGGCAAACAAGAGTGGAGCGGTCACCTGTGCAGTTAGGAGAACCCAATAACCCCTCACCTGCTGACCTTGAATCTCCATTCTGCTGTCATCGAAAGATGACGTGGATGGGGAGAGAGGTGGCGGATTCAGACACCGGCCACTTCCAGGACTGGCAAGGGCAGAGGAGGTGGGGGAGCTGTCCAACACGGGTTCAGCCAGGATGAGGGATGGAGCGGGAGCGGAGGTGCACAGTGGACCCAGCCCGTCCCAGCAGGGATTCCAGGTGTGCGATTTGTGGCTCCGGAGCTCCTGTATTTCCCTGTTGGCCTGTGAGAACTGGTGAGCAGTCAGAGCCAACCCCTAAGGGCCTTCGCGTCCCTTTCCGCTATGGCAACTCCACTTGGAACACTGGCACACGTCAGCAGGTGGCGCCTAGACCTGATCACGTCACAGAGCGCCTAACCCTCCAGGCACCGCCCAGAGGCTTCCCAGCACCCCTGGGGCGCATGTGCAGTCAAGGAGGCATAGCAGGGCCTGATGGGCTGTGAGCAACAACTGACTACCGCTAAGAGGCGTCCACTCCCCCTCCCGCTAAAGCTGATCTGTTGGAATGCAAATGCAAGTGCACCCTCAGCACACTGGGCGAGGCATAGAAACCCAAATCATCCAGCCACCTCCTGGAGGCTTGCTACACGGCGGGCCGCGCATGCGCAGTCCTGCAACGTCAGAAGCACACCAGGCTGCTACCTAGCAAGCCAGTGAAGGGCTTCAAGTGGGTCTCGGTCAAGTGAGCAGTTGCTTTTTCCAGACTAATAGGATGTCAGTCGCAGGAAAAGGAGCCACAAGGTAGAAAAGGAAGGCCCCAACCCTCCTCCCTCATATACACACCTCCTGCACAGAGAAAAGAAGCAGAGGGATTTGGGGACAGAACAGGGAGACTACAGCTTAGAGGATGCGCACTGGTTGTGCACGAGAGGACTGGGAGAGGCCAGGAGTACAGAGGCTGAGAGCAGAGGGCGAATTGGAGAAGATAGCAAGGGCCAGGAAGAGGGAGGGGGTTCTGAATTCCTCAGAGGAAGGGACGAGATGCGTCGGGAGCTGTGTAGCCTGTGAAGCTCAGATGGAGGAGGAGGAAAATGGGAAGCAGAGGCAGGGGCGAAGAGGCAGAGGCCCGGTGGCACGCGTGAGTTGATAGGAGTCTGGAGGCAGGGAAGGCTAATGCTAGGAGTGGAAGCAGCAGCAGGGCAGGGCAGGCGGGCATGAAGAGACAATCTCAGGGAGTTTGTGGTGAAGCAAATATGAGTGCAGGGGACAAGCCTCAGGAACTCAGCCGCTGATGGAAGTTGGTGGCGAGGAAGGCCAGGATGCTTGCCACGGGACGGGCGCCGTGCCCCCAAGCCCATGTACCAACGAGACGGAAATAGAGCCAGGGCATTCTGGGGCACAGGCCTCTGCCCTCGCTGCCCACAGTGCCTTGCTTCAGGGTGTAGACCAGAGGGGTAAAGAATGCCTTCTTTGGTGGGGTACTTCCTGGGGATAATCCCGTGGTCCTGCCCGCATTCACATGTCTCCCCTCATTGCATTCCGCCAAGAGTTGTTTGCAATTCAGGTCGCTCAAGCTGCACGGTACAGGGAATGGGAAACAGGTAAGGACAGCAGGGGAAGACACAAGTGCCAATGGGCTGGCCAACATGCAGGGCTGGGCTCCCTAGCCACGCCGACCACAACAATATCAGGCTTGATTCGATCAAGTCGGACCCAGTGCCCTGAAAACCCTTAGCACCTCCAAGGCACGGTAAACTGGGTGTGCTCGCAAGTGCGTGAGTGTGTCCGTGTTTGGGTTGTACGAGTGCGTGTGTGTTCCTGACACCGTACATGGGTGTACTTCCTAAACATAAGTCTGGATATGTGTAAATAGGCATCTGGATGTGGATCCAGGAGGTCCCGTCACAGTGTGTTCTGAGTGAGCATGTGGAGGCTGCGGCGAGTGACAGAGAAAGACAGAGATGGAGAGTGGGCTTGCATGTGAGAAATTTTCTGTCCATGTGCGGTGGCAGGAGTGTGTCCGATATGAAGTTGAACAGATGCAATTCAAAGTGTGTGCACGTATACTTGCTTGCTTGAATTCCCAGGAAACCATTCATTTGGCAAGGCTGCCTTTAGTGCTGTCTGCTTCTCCAAGGTCTCCAGACATGAGTCCGGGGATGCTAAGCAGCCACTGCTGTTGGCGATCCGCATGACAGTGATGATGACGCCTACGAATAGCATTGCTGGGAGCCAGGGTGCCTTGGCCACGCAGGGAAGCGTCAGAATTCCCTTTCCCTGGTGTCTGAGCATAGCACCCTGCAGGAGCCTTAAACTTATGGCTGTGAGCCAACGGCCCCGCATTGCCAGCTCCTGCCTATAGCCATTATGACCCACCGCTACTCGGTAGGAGGAAGGATCTGGCAGAGATGTGGGCCAGAGAGGCCAGGCAAGAGGGCAAACAAGAGTGGAGCGGTCACCTGTGCAGTTAGGAGAACCCAATAACCCCTCACCTGCTGACCTTGAATCTCCATTCTGCTGTCATCGAACAGATGACGTGGATGGGGAGAGAGGTGGCGGATTCAGACACCGGCCACTTCCAGGACTGGCAAGGGCAGAGGAGGTGGGGGAGCTGTCCAACACGGGTTCAGCCAGGATGTGGGATGGAGCGGGAGCGGAGGTGAAAAGTGGACCCAGCCCGTCCCAGCGGGGATTCCAGGTGTGCGATTTGTGGCTCCGGAGGTCCTGTACTTCCCTGTTGGCCTGTGAGAACTGGTGAGCAGTCAGAGCCAACCCCTAAGGGCCTTCGCGTCCCTTTCGCTATGGCAACTCCACTTGGAACACTGGCACACGTCAGCAGGTGGCGCCTAGAACCTGATCACGTCACAGAGCGCCTAACCCTCCAGGCACCGCCCAGAGGCTTCCCAGCACCCCTGGGGCGCATGTGCAGTCAAGGAGGCATAAGCAGGGCCTGATGGGCTGTGAGCAACAACTGACTACCGCTAAGAGGCGTCACTCCCCCTCCCGCTAAAGCTGATCCTGTTGGAATGCAAATGCAAATGCACCTCAGCACACTGGGCAAGGCATAGAAACCCAAATCATCCAGCCACCTCCTGGAGGCTTTGCTACACGGCGGGCCGCGCATGCGCAGTCCGGCAACATCAGAAGCACACCAGGCTGCTAACTAGCAGGCCAGTGAAGGGCTTCAAGTGGTCTCGGTCAAGTGAGCAGTTGCTTTTTCCAGACTAATAGGATGTCAGTCGCAGGAAAAGGAGCCACAAGGTAGAAAAGGAAGGCCCCAACCCTCCTCCCTCATATACACACCTCCTGCACAGAGAAAAGAAGCAGAGGGATTTGGGGACAGAACAGGGAGACTACAGCTTAGAGGATTGCGGACTGTTGTGCACGAGAGGACTGGGAGAGGCCAGGACTACAGAGGCTGAGAGCAGAGGGCGAATTGGAGAAGATAACAAGGGCCAGGAAGAGGGAGGGGGTTCTAAATGCCTCAGAGGAAGGGACGAGATGCGTCGGGAGCTGTGTAGCCTGTGAAGCTCAGATGGAGGAGGAGGAAAATGGGAAGCAGAGGCAGGGGCGAAGAGGCAGAGGCCCGGTGGCACGCGTGGGTTGATAGGAGTCTGGAGGCAGGAAGGCTAATGCTAGGAGTGGAAGCAGCAGCAAGGCAGGGGCAAGGAGGGCATGAAGAGAGAATCTCAGGGAGTTTGTGGTGAAGCAAATATGAGTGCAGGGGACAAGCCTCAGGAACTCAGCCGCTGATGGAAGTTGGTGGCGAGGAAGGCCAGGATGCTTGCCATGGGACGGGCGCCGTGCCCCCAAGCCCATGTACCAAGGAGACCGAAATAGAGCCAGGGCATTCTGGGGCACAGGCCTCTGCCCCTCGCTGCCCACAGTGCCTTGCTTCAGGGTGTAGACCAGAGGGGTAAAGAATGCCTTCTTTGGTTGGGGTACTTCCTGGGGATAATCCCGTGGTCCTGCCGCATTCACATGTCTCCCCTCATTGCATTCCGCCAAGAGTTGTTTGCAATTCAGGTCGCTCAAGCTGCATGGTACAGGGAATGGGAAACAGGTAAGGACAGCAGGGGAAGACACAAGTGCCAATGGGCTGGCCAACATGCAGGGCTGGGCTCCCTAGCCACGCCCACCACAACAATATCAGGCTTGATTCGATCAAGTCCGACCCAGTGCCCTGAAAACCCTTAGCACCTTCCAAGGCACGGTAAACTGGGTGTGCTCGCAAGTGCGTGAGTGTGTCCGTGTTTGGTTGTACGAGTGCGTGTGTGTTCCTGACACCGTACATGGGTGTACTTCCTAAACATAAGTCTGGATATGTGTAAATAGGCATCTGGATGTGGATCCAGGAGGTCCCGTCACAGTGTGTTCTGAGTGAGCATGTGGAGGCTGCGGCGAGTGACAGAGAAAGACAGAGATGGAGAGTGGGCTTGCATGTGAGAAATTTTCTGTCCATGTGCGGTGGCAGGAGTGTGTCCGATATGAAGTTGAACAGATGCAATTCAAAGTGTGTGCACGTATACTTGCTTGCTTGAAATTCCCAGGAAACCATTCATTTGGCAAGGCTGCCTTTAGTGCTGTCTGCTTCTCCAAGGTCTCCAGACATGAGTCCGGGGATGCTAAGCAGCCACTGCTGTTGGCGATCCGCATGACAGTGATGATGACGCCTACGAATAGCATTGCTGGGAGCCAGGGTGCCTTGGCCAACGCAGGGAAGCGTCAGAATGCCCTTTCCCTGGTGTCTGAGCATAGCACCCTGCAGGAGCCTTAAACTTATGGCTGTGAGCCAACGGCCCCCGCATTGCCAGCTCCTGCCTATAGCCATTATGACCCACCGCTACTCGGTAGGAGGAAGGATCTGGCAGAGATGTGGGCCAGAGAGGCCAGGCAAGAGGGCAAACAAGAGTGGAGCGGTCACCTGTGCAGTTAGGAGAACCCAATAACCCCTCACCTGCTGACCTTGAATCTCCATTCTGCTGTCATCGAACAGATGACGTGGATGGGGAGAGAGGTGGCGGATTCAGACACCGGCCACTTCCAGGACTGGCAAGGGCAGAGGAGGTGGGGGAGCTGTCCAACACGGGTTCAGCCAGGATGTGGGATGGAGCGGGAGCGGAGGTGAAAAGTGGACCCAGCCCGTCCCAGCGGGGATTCCAGGTGTGCGATTTGTGGCTCCGGAGGTCCTGTACTTCCCTGTTGGCCTGTGAGAACTGGTGAGCAGTCAGAGCCAACCCCTAAGGGCCTTCGCGTCCCTTTCGCTATGGCAACTCCACTTGGAACACTGGCACACGTCAGCAGGTGGCGCCTAGAACCTGATCACGTCACAGAGCGCCTAACCCTCCAGGCACCGCCCAGAGGCTTCCCAGCACCCCTGGGGCGCATGTGCAGTCAAGGAGGCATAAGCAGGGCCTGATGGGCTGTGAGCAACAACTGACTACCGCTAAGAGGCGTCACTCCCCCTCCCGCTAAAGCTGATCCTGTTGGAATGCAAATGCAAATGCACCTCAGCACACTGGGCAAGGCATAGAAACCCAAATCATCCAGCCACCTCCTGGAGGCTTTGCTACACGGCGGGCCGCGCATGCGCAGTCCGGCAACATCAGAAGCACACCAGGCTGCTAACTAGCAGGCCAGTGAAGGGCTTCAAGTGGTCTCGGTCAAGTGAGCAGTTGCTTTTTCCAGACTAATAGGATGTCAGTCGCAGGAAAAGGAGCCACAAGGTAGAAAAGGAAGGCCCCAACCCTCCTCCCTCATATACACACCTCCTGCACAGAGAAAAGAAGCAGAGGGATTTGGGGACAGAACAGGGAGACTACAGCTTAGAGGATTGCGGACTGTTGTGCACGAGAGGACTGGGAGAGGCCAGGACTACAGAGGCTGAGAGCAGAGGGCGAATTGGAGAAGATAACAAGGGCCAGGAAGAGGGAGGGGGTTCTAAATGCCTCAGAGGAAGGGACGAGATGCGTCGGGAGCTGTGTAGCCTGTGAAGCTCAGATGGAGGAGGAGGAAAATGGGAAGCAGAGGCAGGGGCGAAGAGGCAGAGGCCCGGTGGCACGCGTGAGTTGATAGGAGTCTGGAGGCAGGAAGGCTAATGCTAGGAGTGGAAGCAGCAGCAAGGCAGGGGCAAGGAGGGCATGAAGAGAGAATCTCAGGGAGTTTGTGGTGAAGCAAATATGAGTGCAGGGGACAAGCCTCAGGAACTCAGCCGCTGATGGAAGTTGGTGGCGAGGAAGGCCAGGATGCTTGCCATGGGACGGGCGCCGTGCCCCCAAGCCCATGTACCAAGGAGACCGAAATAGAGCCAGGGCATTCTGGGGCACAGGCCTCTGCCCCTCGCTGCCCACAGTGCCTTGCTTCAGGGTGTAGACCAGAGGGGTAAAGAATGCCTTCTTTGGTTGGGGTACTTCCTGGGGATAATCCCGTGGTCCTGCCGCATTCACATGTCTCCCCTCATTGCATTCCGCCAAGAGTTGTTTGCAATTCAGGTCGCTCAAGCTGCATGGTACAGGGAATGGGAAACAGGTAAGGACAGCAGGGGAAGACACAAGTGCCAATGGGCTGGCCAACATGCAGGGCTGGGCTCCCTAGCCACGCCCACCACAACAATATCAGGCTTGATTCGATCAAGTCCGACCCAGTGCCCTGAAAACCCTTAGCACCTTCCAAGGCACGGTAAACTGGGTGTGCTCGCAAGTGCGTGAGTGTGTCCGTGTTTGGTTGTACGAGTGCGTGTGTGTTCCTGACACCGTACATGGGTGTACTTCCTAAACATAAGTCTGGATATGTGTAAATAGGCATCTGGATGTGGATCCAGGAGGTCCCGTCACAGTGTGTTCTGAGTGAGCATGTGGAGGCTGCGGCGAGTGACAGAGAAAGACAGAGATGGAGAGTGGGCTTGCATGTGAGAAATTTTCTGTCCATGTGCGGTGGCAGGAGTGTGTCCGATATGAAGTTGAACAGATGCAATTCAAAGTGTGTGCACGTATACTTGCTTGCTTGAAATTCCCAGGAAACCATTCATTTGGCAAGGCTGCCTTTAGTGCTGTCTGCTTCTCCAAGGTCTCCAGACATGAGTCCGGGGATGCTAAGCAGCCACTGCTGTTGGCGATCCGCATGACAGTGATGATGACGCCTACGAATAGCATTGCTGGGAGCCAGGGTGCCTTGGCCAACGCAGGGAAGCGTCAGAATGCCCTTTCCCTGGTGTCTGAGCATAGCACCCTGCAGGAGCCTTAAACTTATGGCTGTGAGCCAACGGCCCCCGCATTGCCAGCTCCTGCCTATAGCCATTATGACCCACCGCTACTCGGTAGGAGGAAGGATCTGGCAGAGATGTGGGCCAGAGAGGCCAGGCAAGAGGGCAAACAAGAGTGGAGCGGTCACCTGTGCAGTTAGGAGAACCCAATAACCCCTCACCTGCTGACCTTGAATCTCCATTCTGCTGTCATCGAACAGATGACGTGGATGGGGAGAGAGGTGGCGGATTCAGACACCGGCCACTTCCAGGACTGGCAAGGGCAGAGGAGGTGGGGGAGCTGTCCAACACGGGTTCAGCCAGGATGTGGGATGGAGCGGGAGCGGAGGTGAAAAGTGGACCCAGCCCGTCCCAGCGGGGATTCCAGGTGTGCGATTTGTGGCTCCGGAGGTCCTGTACTTCCTGTTGGCCTGTGAGAACTGGTGAGCAGTCAGAGCCAACCCCTAAGGGCCTTCGCGTCCCTTTCGCTATGGCAACTCCACTTGGAACACTGGCACACGTCAGCAGGTGGCGCCTAGAACCTGATCACGTCACAGAGCGCCTAACCCTCCAGGCACCGCCCAGAGGCTTCCCAGCACCCCTGGGGCGCATGTGCAGTCAAGGAGGCATAAGCAGGGCCTGATGGGCTGTGAGCAACAACTGACTACCGCTAAGAGGCGTCACTCCCCCTCCCGCTAAAGCTGATCCTGTTGGAATGCAAATGCAAATGCACCTCAGCACACTGGGCAAGGCATAGAAACCCAAATCATCCAGCCACCTCCTGGAGGCTTTGCTACACGGCGGGCCGCGCATGCGCAGTCCGGCAACATCAGAAGCACACCAGGCTGCTAACTAGCAGGCCAGTGAAGGGCTTCAAGTGGTCTCGGTCAAGTGAGCAGTTGCTTTTTCCAGACTAATAGGATGTCAGTCGCAGGAAAAGGAGCCACAAGGTAGAAAAGGAAGGCCCCAACCCTCCTCCCTCATATACACACCTCCTGCACAGAGAAAAGAAGCAGAGGGATTTGGGGACAGAACAGGGAGACTACAGCTTAGAGGATTGCGGACTGTTGTGCACGAGAGGACTGGGAGAGGCCAGGACTACAGAGGCTGAGAGCAGAGGGCGAATTGGAGAAGATAACAAGGGCCAGGAAGAGGGAGGGGGTTCTAAATGCCTCAGAGGAAGGGACGAGATGCGTCGGGAGCTGTGTAGCCTGTGAAGCTCAGATGGAGGAGGAGGAAAATGGGAAGCAGAGGCAGGGGCGAAGAGGCAGAGGCCCGGTGGCACGCGTGAGTTGATAGGAGTCTGGAGGCAGGAAGGCTAATGCTAGGAGTGGAAGCAGCAGCAAGGCAGGGGCAAGGAGGGCATGAAGAGAGAATCTCAGGGAGTTTGTGGTGAAGCAAATATGAGTGCAGGGGACAAGCCTCAGGAACTCAGCCGCTGATGGAAGTTGGTGGCGAGGAAGGCCAGGATGCTTGCCATGGGACGGGCGCCGTGCCCCCAAGCCCATGTACCAAGGAGACCGAAATAGAGCCAGGGCATTCTGGGGCACAGGCCTCTGCCCCTCGCTGCCCACAGTGCCTTGCTTCAGGGTGTAGACCAGAGGGGTAAAGAATGCCTTCTTTGGTTGGGGTACTTCCTGGGGATAATCCCGTGGTCCTGCCGCATTCACATGTCTCCCCTCATTGCATTCCGCCAAGAGTTGTTTGCAATTCAGGTCGCTCAAGCTGCATGGTACAGGGAATGGGAAACAGGTAAGGACAGCAGGGGAAGACACAAGTGCCAATGGGCTGGCCAACATGCAGGGCTGGGCTCCCTAGCCACGCCCACCACAACAATATCAGGCTTGATTCGATCAAGTCCGACCCAGTGCCCTGAAAACCCTTAGCACCTTCCAAGGCACGGTAAACTGGGTGTGCTCGCAAGTGCGTGAGTGTGTCCGTGTTTGGTTGTACGAGTGCGTGTGTGTTCCTGACACCGTACATGGGTGTACTTCCTAAACATAAGTCTGGATATGTGTAAATAGGCATCTGGATGTGGATCCAGGAGGTCCCGTCACAGTGTGTTCTGAGTGAGCATGTGGAGGCTGCGGCGAGTGACAGAGAAAGACAGAGATGGAGAGTGGGCTTGCATGTGAGAAATTTTCTGTCCATGTGCGGTGGCAGGAGTGTGTCCGATATGAAGTTGAACAGATGCAATTCAAAGTGTGTGCACGTATACTTGCTTGCTTGAAATTCCCAGGAAACCATTCATTTGGCAAGGCTGCCTTTAGTGCTGTCTGCTTCTCCAAGGTCTCCAGACATGAGTCCGGGGATGCTAAGCAGCCACTGCTGTTGGCGATCCGCATGACAGTGATGATGACGCCTACGAATAGCATTGCTGGGAGCCAGGGTGCCTTGGCCAACGCAGGGAAGCGTCAGAATGCCCTTTCCCTGGTGTCTGAGCATAGCACCCTGCAGGAGCCTTAAACTTATGGCTGTGAGCCAACGGCCCCCGCATTGCCAGCTCCTGCCTATAGCCATTATGACCCACCGCTACTCGGTAGGAGGAAGGATCTGGCAGAGATGTGGGCCAGAGAGGCCAGGCAAGAGGGCAAACAAGAGTGGAGCGGTCACCTGTGCAGTTAGGAGAACCCAATAACCCCTCACCTGCTGACCTTGAATCTCCATTCTGCTGTCATCGAACAGATGACGTGGATGGGGAGAGAGGTGGCGGATTCAGACACCGGCCACTTCCAGGACTGGCAAGGGCAGAGGAGGTGGGGGAGCTGTCCAACACGGGTTCAGCCAGGATGTGGATGGAGCGGGAGCGGAGGTGAAAAGTGGACCCAGCCCGTCCCAGCGGGGATTCCAGGTGTGCGATTGTGGCTCCGGAGGTCCTGTACTTCCTGTTGGCCTGTGAGAACTGGTGAGCAGTCAGAGCCAACCCCTAAGGGCCTTCGCGTCCCTTTCGCTATGGCAACTCCACTTGGAACACTGGCACACGTCAGCAGGTGGCGCCTAGAACCTGATCACGTCACAGAGCGCCTAACCCTCCAGGCACCGCCCAGAGGCTTCCCAGCACCCCTGGGGCGCATGTGCAGTCAAGGAGGCATAAGCAGGGCCTGATGGGCTGTGAGCAACAACTGACTACCGCTAAGAGGCGTCACTCCCCCTCCCGCTAAAGCTGATCCTGTTGGAATGCAAATGCAAATGCACCTCAGCACACTGGGCAAGGCATAGAAACCCAAATCATCCAGCCACCTCCTGGAGGCTTTGCTACACGGCGGGCCGCGCATGCGCAGTCCGGCAACATCAGAAGCACACCAGGCTGCTAACTAGCAGGCCAGTGAAGGGCTTCAAGTGGTCTCGGTCAAGTGAGCAGTTGCTTTTTCCAGACTAATAGGATGTCAGTCGCAGGAAAAGGAGCCACAAGGTAGAAAAGGAAGGCCCCAACCCTCCTCCCTCATATACACACCTCCTGCACAGAGAAAAGAAGCAGAGGGATTTGGGGACAGAACAGGGAGACTACAGCTTAGAGGATTGCGGACTGTTGTGCACGAGAGGACTGGGAGAGGCCAGGACTACAGAGGCTGAGAGCAGAGGGCGAATTGGAGAAGATAACAAGGGCCAGGAAGAGGGAGGGGGTTCTAAATGCCTCAGAGGAAGGGACGAGATGCGTCGGGAGCTGTGTAGCCTGTGAAGCTCAGATGGAGGAGGAGGAAAATGGGAAGCAGAGGCAGGGGCGAAGAGGCAGAGGCCCGGTGGCACGCGTGAGTTGATAGGAGTCTGGAGGCAGGAAGGCTAATGCTAGGAGTGGAAGCAGCAGCAAGGCAGGGGCAAGGAGGGCATGAAGAGAGAATCTCAGGGAGTTTGTGGTGAAGCAAATATGAGTGCAGGGGACAAGCCTCAGGAACTCAGCCGCTGATGGAAGTTGGTGGCGAGGAAGGCCAGGATGCTTGCCATGGGACGGGCGCCGTGCCCCAAGCCCATGTACCAAGGAGACCGAAATAGAGCCAGGGCATTCTGGGGCACAGGCCTCTGCCCCTCGCTGCCCACAGTGCCTTGCTTCAGGGTGTAGACCAGAGGGGTAAAGAATGCCTTCTTTGGTTGGGGTACTTCCTGGGGATAATCCCGTGGTCCTGCCGCATTCACATGTCTCCCCTCATTGCA
Organism: Perognathus longimembris pacificus; assembly: GCF_023159225.1. Taxonomy (NCBI): domain Eukaryota; kingdom Metazoa; phylum Chordata; class Mammalia; order Rodentia; family Heteromyidae; genus Perognathus; species Perognathus longimembris. The sequence continues at coordinate 42,826 of NW_025959521.1, read as the reverse complement.
TTCCGCCAAGAGTTGTTTGCAATTCAGGTCGCTCAAGCTGCATGGTACAGGGAATGGGAAACAGGTAAGGACAGCAGGGGAAGACACAAGTGCCAATGGGCTGGCCAACATGCAGGGCTGGGCTCCCTAGCCACGCCCACCACAACAATATCAGGCTTGATTCGATCAAGTCCGACCCAGTGCCCTGAAAACCCTTAGCACCTTCCAAGGCACGGTAAACTGGGTGTGCTCGCAAGTGCGTGAGTGTGTCCGTGTTTGGTTGTACGAGTGCGTGTGTGTTCCTGACACCGTACATGGGTGTACTTCCTAAACATAAGTCTGGATATGTGTAAATAGGCATCTGGATGTGGATCCAGGAGGTCCCGTCACAGTGTGTTCTGAGTGAGCATGTGGAGGCTGCGGCGAGTGACAGAGAAAGACAGAGATGGAGAGTGGGCTTGCATGTGAGAAATTTTCTGTCCATGTGCGGTGGCAGGAGTGTGTCCGATATGAAGTTGAACAGATGCAATTCAAAGTGTGTGCACGTATACTTGCTTGCTTGAAATTCCCAGGAAACCATTCATTTGGCAAGGCTGCCTTTAGTGCTGTCTGCTTCTCCAAGGTCTCCAGACATGAGTCCGGGGATGCTAAGCAGCCACTGCTGTTGGCGATCCGCATGACAGTGATGATGACGCCTACGAATAGCATTGCTGGGAGCCAGGGTGCCTTGGCCAACGCAGGGAAGCGTCAGAATGCCCTTTCCCTGGTGTCTGAGCATAGCACCCTGCAGGAGCCTTAAACTTATGGCTGTGAGCCAACGGCCCCCGCATTGCCAGCTCCTGCCTATAGCCATTATGACCCACCGCTACTCGGTAGGAGGAAGGATCTGGCAGAGATGTGGGCCAGAGAGGCCAGGCAAGAGGGCAAACAAGAGTGGAGCGGTCACCTGTGCAGTTAGGAGAACCCAATAACCCCTCACCTGCTGACCTTGAATCTCCATTCTGCTGTCATCGAACAGATGACGTGGATGGGGAGAGAGGTGGCGGATTCAGACACCGGCCACTTCCAGGACTGGCAAGGGCAGAGGAGGTGGGGGAGCTGTCCAACACGGGTTCAGCCAGGATGTGGGATGGAGCGGGAGCGGAGGTGAAAAGTGGACCCAGCCCGTCCCAGCGGGGATTCCAGGTGTGCGATTGTGGCTCCGGAGGTCCTGTACTTCCCTGTTGGCCTGTGAGAACTGGTGAGCAGTCAGAGCCAACCCCTAAGGGCCTTCGCGTCCCTTTCGCTATGGCAACTCCACTTGGAACACTGGCACACGTCAGCAGGTGGCGCCTAGAACCTGATCACGTCACAGAGCGCCTAACCCTCCAGGCACCGCCCAGAGGCTTCCCAGCACCCCTGGGGCGCATGTGCAGTCAAGGAGGCATAAGCAGGGCCTGATGGGCTGTGAGCAACAACTGACTACCGCTAAGAGGCGTCACTCCCCCTCCCGCTAAAGCTGATCCTGTTGGAATGCAAATGCAAATGCACCTCAGCACACTGGGCAAGGCATAGAAACCCAAATCATCCAGCCACCTCCTGGAGGCTTTGCTACACGGCGGGCCGCGCATGCGCAGTCCGGCAACATCAGAAGCACACCAGGCTGCTAACTAGCAGGCCAGTGAAGGGCTTCAAGTGGTCTCGGTCAAGTGAGCAGTTGCTTTTTCCAGACTAATAGGATGTCAGTCGCAGGAAAAGGAGCCACAAGGTAGAAAAGGAAGGCCCCAACCCTCCTCCCTCATATACACACCTCCTGCACAGAGAAAAGAAGCAGAGGGATTTGGGGACAGAACAGGGAGACTACAGCTTAGAGGATTGCGGACTGTTGTGCACGAGAGGACTGGGAGAGGCCAGGACTACAGAGGCTGAGAGCAGAGGGCGAATTGGAGAAGATAACAAGGGCCAGGAAGAGGGAGGGGGTTCTAAATGCCTCAGAGGAAGGGACGAGATGCGTCGGGAGCTGTGTAGCCTGTGAAGCTCAGATGGAGGAGGAGGAAAATGGGAAGCAGAGGCAGGGGCGAAGAGGCAGAGGCCCGGTGGCACGCGTGAGTTGATAGGAGTCTGGAGGCAGGAAGGCTAATGCTAGGAGTGGAAGCAGCAGCAAGGCAGGGGCAAGGAGGGCATGAAGAGAGAATCTCAGGGAGTTTGTGGTGAAGCAAATATGAGTGCAGGGGACAAGCCTCAGGAACTCAGCCGCTGATGGAAGTTGGTGGCGAGGAAGGCCAGGATGCTTGCCATGGGACGGGCGCCGTGCCCCAAGCCCATGTACCAAGGAGACCGAAATAGAGCCAGGGCATTCTGGGGCACAGGCCTCTGCCCCTCGCTGCCCACAGTGCCTTGCTTCAGGGTGTAGACCAGAGGGGTAAAGAATGCCTTCTTTGGTTGGGGTACTTCCTGGGGATAATCCCGTGGTCCTGCCGCATTCACATGTCTCCCCTCATTGCATTCCGCCAAGAGTTGTTTGCAATTCAGGTCGCTCAAGCTGCATGGTACAGGGAATGGGAAACAGGTAAGGACAGCAGGGGAAGACACAAGTGCCAATGGGCTGGCCAACATGCAGGGCTGGGCTCCCTAGCCACGCCCACCACAACAATATCAGGCTTGATTCGATCAAGTCCGACCCAGTGCCCTGAAAACCCTTAGCACCTTCCAAGGCACGGTAAACTGGGTGTGCTCGCAAGTGCGTGAGTGTGTCCGTGTTTGGTTGTACGAGTGCGTGTGTGTTCCTGACACCGTACATGGGTGTACTTCCTAAACATAAGTCTGGATATGTGTAAATAGGCATCTGGATGTGGATCCAGGAGGTCCCGTCACAGTGTGTTCTGAGTGAGCATGTGGAGGCTGCGGCGAGTGACAGAGAAAGACAGAGATGGAGAGTGGGCTTGCATGTGAGAAATTTTCTGTCCATGTGCGGTGGCAGGAGTGTGTCCGATATGAAGTTGAACAGATGCAATTCAAAGTGTGTGCACGTATACTTGCTTGCTTGAAATTCCCAGGAAACCATTCATTTGGCAAGGCTGCCTTTAGTGCTGTCTGCTTCTCCAAGGTCTCCAGACATGAGTCCGGGGATGCTAAGCAGCCACTGCTGTTGGCGATCCGCATGACAGTGATGATGACGCCTACGAATAGCATTGCTGGGAGCCAGGGTGCCTTGGCCAACGCAGGGAAGCGTCAGAATGCCCTTTCCCTGGTGTCTGAGCATAGCACCCTGCAGGAGCCTTAAACTTATGGCTGTGAGCCAACGGCCCCCGCATTGCCAGCTCCTGCCTATAGCCATTATGACCCACCGCTACTCGGTAGGAGGAAGGATCTGGCAGAGATGTGGGCCAGAGAGGCCAGGCAAGAGGGCAAACAAGAGTGGAGCGGTCACCTGTGCAGTTAGGAGAACCCAATAACCCCTCACCTGCTGACCTTGAATCTCCATTCTGCTGTCATCGAACAGATGACGTGGATGGGGAGAGAGGTGGCGGATTCAGACACCGGCCACTTCCAGGACTGGCAAGGGCAGAGGAGGTGGGGGAGCTGTCCAACACGGGTTCAGCCAGGATGTGGGATGGAGCGGGAGCGGAGGTGCACAGTGGACCCAGCCCGTCCCAGCGGGGATTCCAGGTGTGCGATTTGTGGCTCCGGAGCTCCTGTATTTCCCTGTTGGCCTGTGAGAACTGGTGAGCAGTCAGAGCCAACCCCTAAGGGCCTTCGCGTCCCTTTCGCTATGGCAACTCCACTTGGAACACTGGCACACGTCAGCAGGTGGCGCCTAGAACCTGATCACGTCACAGAGCGCCTAACCCTCCAGGCACCGCCCAGAGGCTTCCCAGCACCCCTGGGGCGCATGTGCAGTCAAGGAGGCATAAGCAGGGCCTGATGGGCTGTGAGCAACAACTGACTACCGCTAAGAGGCGTCACTCCCCCCTCCCGCTAAAGCTGATCCTGTTGGAATGCAAATGCAAGTGCACCTCAGCACACTGGGCGAGGCATAGAAACCCAAATCATCCAGCCACCTCCTGGAGGCTTTGCTACACGGCGGGCCGCGCATGCGCAGTCCTGCAACGTCAGAAGCACACCAGGCTGCTACCTAGCAGAGCCAGTGAAGGGCTTCAAGTGGTCTCGGTCAAGTGAGCAGTTGCTTTTTCCAGACTAATAGGATGTCAGTCGCAGGAAAAGGAGCCACAAGGTAGAAAAGGAAGGCCCCAACCCTCCTCCCTCATATACACACCTCCTGCACAGAGAAAAGAAGCAGAGGGATTTGGGGACAGAACAGGGAGACTACAGCTTAGAGGAATGCGCACTGTTGTGCACGAGAGGACTGGGAGAGGCCAGGAGTACAGAGGCTGAGAGCAGAGGGCGAATTGGAGAAGATAGCAAGGGCCAGGAAGAGGGAGGGGGTTCTGAATTCCTCAGAGGAAGGGACGAGATGCGTCGGGAGCTGTGTAGCCTGTGAAGCTCAGATGGAGGAGGAGGAAAATGGGAAGCAGAGGCAGGGGCGAAGAGGCAGAGGCCCGGTGGCACGCGTGAGTTGATAGGAGTCTGGAGGCAGGAAGGCTAATGCTAGGAGTGGAAGCAGCAGCAAGGCAGGGGCAAGGAGGGCATGAAGAGACAATCTCAGGGAGTTTGTGGTGAAGCAAATATGAGTGCAGGGGACAAGCCTCAGGAACTCAGCCGCTGATGGAAGTTGGTGGCGAGGAAGGCCAGGATGCTTGCCACGGGACGGGCGCCGTGCCCCCAAGCCCATGTACCAACGAGACGGAAATAGAGCCAGGGCATTCTGGGGCACAGGCCTCTGCCCCTCGCTGCCCACAGTGCCTTGCTTCAGGGTGTAGACCAGAGGGGTAAAGAATGCCTTCTTTGGTTGGGGTACTTCCTGGGGATAATCCCGTGGTCCTGCCGCATTCACATGTCTCCCCTCATTGCATTCCGCCAAGAGTTGTTTGCAATTCAGGTCGCTCAAGCTGCACGGTACAGGGAATGGGAAACAGGTAAGGACAGCAGGGGAAGACACAAGTGCCAATGGGCTGGCCAACATGCAGGGCTGGGCTCCCTAGCCACGCCCACCACAACAATATCAGGCTTGATTCGATCAAGTCGGACCCAGTGCCCTGAAAACCCTTAGCACCTTCCAAGGCACGGTAAACTGGGTGTGCTCGCAAGTGCGTGAGTGTGTCCGTGTTTGGTTGTACGAGTGCGTGTGTGTTCCTGACACCGTACATGGGTGTACTTCCTAAACATAAGTCTGGATATGTGTAAATAGGCATCTGGATGTGGATCCAGGAGGTCCCGTCACAGTGTGTTCTGAGTGAGCATGTGGAGGCTGCGGCGAGTGACAGAGAAAGACAGAGATGGAGAGTGGGCTTGCATGTGAGAAATTTTCTGTCCATGTGCGGTGGCAGGAGTGTGTCCGATATGAAGTTGAACAGATGCAATTCAAAGTGTGTGCACGTATACTTGCTTGCTTGAAATTCCCAGGAAACCATTCATTTGGCAAGGCTGCCTTTAGTGCTGTCTGCTTCTCCAAGGTCTCCAGACATGAGTCCGGGGATGCTAAGCAGCCACTGCTGTTGGCGATCCGCATGACAGTGATGATGACGCCTACGAATAGCATTGCTGGGAGCCAGGGTGCCTTGGCCAACGCAGGGAAGCGTCAGAATTCCCTTTCCCTGGTGTCTGAGCATAGCACCCTGCAGGAGCCTTAAACTTATGGCTGTGAGCCAACGGCCCCCGCATTGCCAGCTCCTGCCTATAGCCATTATGACCCACCGCTACTCGGTAGGAGGAAGGATCTGGCAGAGATGTGGGCCAGAGAGGCCAGGCAAGAGGGCAAACAAGAGTGGAGCGGTCACCTGTGCAGTTAGGAGAACCCAATAACCCCTCACCTGCTGACCTTGAATCTCCATTCTGCTGTCATCGAACAGATGACGTGGATGGGGAGAGAGGTGGCGGATTCAGACACCGGCCACTTCCAGGACTGGCAAGGGCAGAGGAGGTGGGGGAGCTGTCCAACACGGGTTCAGCCAGGATGTGGGATGGAGCGGGAGCGGAGGTGCACAGTGGACCCAGCCCGTCCCAGCGGGGATTCCAGGTGTGCGATTTGTGGCTCCGGAGCTCCTGTATTTCCCTGTTGGCCTGTGAGAACTGGTGAGCAGTCAGAGCCAACCCCTAAGGGCCTTCGCGTCCCTTTCGCTATGGCAACTCCACTTGGAACACTGGCACACGTCAGCAGGTGGCGCCTAGAACCTGATCACGTCACAGAGCGCCTAACCCTCCAGGCACCGCCCAGAGGCTTCCCAGCACCCCTGGGGCGCATGTGCAGTCAAGGAGGCATAAGCAGGGCCTGATGGGCTGTGAGCAACAACTGACTACCGCTAAGAGGCGTCACTCCCCCTCCCGCTAAAGCTGATCCTGTTGGAATGCAAATGCAAAGTGCACCTCAGCACACTGGGCGAGGCATAGAAACCCAAATCATCCAGCCACCTCCTGGAGGCTTTGCTACACGGCGGGCCGCGCATGCGCAGTCCTGCAACGTCAGAAGCACACCAGGCTGCTACTAGCAAGCCAGTGAAGGGCTTCAAGTGGTCTCGGTCAAGTGAGCAGTTGCTTTTTCCAGACTAATAGGATGTCAGTCGCAGGAAAAGGAGCCACAAGGTAGAAAAGGAAGGCCCCAACCCTCCTCCCTCATATACACACCTCCTGCACAGAGAAAAGAAGCAGAGGGATTTGGGGACAGAACAGGGGAGACTACAGCTTAGAGGAATGCGCACTGTTGTGCACGAGAGGACTGGGAGAGGCCAGGAGTACAGAGGCTGAGAGCAGAGGGCGAATTGGAGAAGATAGCAAGGGCCAGGAAGAGGGAGGGGGTTCTGAATTCCTCAGAGGAAGGGACGAGATGCGTCGGGAGCTGTGTAGCCTGTGAAGCTCAGATGGAGGAGGAGGAAAATGGGAAGCAGAGGCAGGGGCGAAGAGGCAGAGGCCCGGTGGCACGCGTGAGTTGATAGGAGTCTGGAGGCAGGAAGGCTAATGCTAGGAGTGGAAGCAGCAGCAAGGCAGGGGCAAGGAGGGCATGAAGAGACAATCTCAGGGAGTTTGTGGTGAAGCAAATATGAGTGCAGGGGACAAGCCTCAGGAACTCAGCCGCTGATGGAAGTTGGTGGCGAGGAAGGCCAGGATGCTTGCCACGGGACGGGCGCCGTGCCCCCAAGCCCATGTACCAACGAGACGGAAATAGAGCCAGGGCATTCTGGGGCACAGGCCTCTGCCCTCGCTGCCCACAGTGCCTTGCTTCAGGGTGTAGACCAGAGGGGTAAAGAATGCCTTCTTTGGTTGGGGTACTTCCTGGGGATAATCCCGTGGTCCTGCCGCATTCACATGTCTCCCCTCATTGCATTCCGCCAAGAGTTGTTTGCAATTCAGGTCGCTCAAGCTGCACGGTACAGGGAATGGGAAACAGGTAAGGACAGCAGGGGAAGACACAAGTGCCAATGGGCTGGCCAACATGCAGGGCTGGGCTCCCTAGCCACGCCCACCACAACAATATCAGGCTTGATTCGATCAAGTCGGACCCAGTGCCCTGAAAACCCTTAGCACCTTCCAAGGCACGGTAAACTGGGTGTGCTCGCAAGTGCGTGAGTGTGTCCGTGTTTGGTTGTACGAGTGCGTGTGTGTTCCTGACACCGTACATGGGTGTACTTCCTAAACATAAGTCTGGATATGTGTAAATAGGCATCTGGATGTGGATCCAGGAGGTCCCGTCACAGTGTGTTCTGAGTGAGCATGTGGAGGCTGCGGCGAGTGACAGAGAAAGACAGAGATGGAGAGTGGGCTTGCATGTGAGAAATTTTCTGTCCATGTGCGGTGGCAGGAGTGTGTCCGATATGAGTTGAACAGATGCAATTCAAAGTGTGTGCACGTATACTTGCTTGCTTGAAATTCCCAGGAAACCATTCATTTGGCAAGGCTGCCTTTAGTGCTGTCTGCTTCTCCAAGGTCTCCAGACATGAGTCCGGGGATGCTAAGCAGCCACTGCTGTTGGCGATCCGCATGACAGTGATGATGACGCCTACGAATAGCATTGCTGGGAGCCAGGGTGCCTTGGCCAACGCAGGGAAGCGTCAGAATTCCCTTTCCCTGGTGTCTGAGCATAGCACCCTGCAGGAGCCTTAAACTTATGGCTGTGAGCCAACGGCCCCCGCATTGCCAGCTCCTGCCTATAGCCATTATGACCCACCGCTACTCGGTAGGAGGAAGGATCTGGCAGAGATGTGGGCCAGAGAGGCCAGGCAAGAGGGCAAACAAGAGTGGAGCGGTCACCTGTGCAGTTAGGAGAACCCAATAACCCCTCACCTGCTGACCTTGAATCTCCATTCTGCTGTCATCGAACAGATGACGTGGATGGGGAGAGAGGTGGCGGATTCAGACACCGGCCACTTCCAGGACTGGCAAGGGCAGAGGAGGTGGGGGAGCTGTCCAACACGGGTTCAGCCAGGATGTGGGATGGAGCGGGAGCGGAGGTGCACAGTGGACCCAGCCCGTCCCAGCGGGGATTCCAGGTGTGCGATTTGTGGCTCCGGAGCTCCTGTATTTCCCTGTTGGCCTGTGAGAACTGGTGAGCAGTCAGAGCCAACCCCTAAGGGCCTTCGCGTCCCTTTCGCTATGGCAACTCCACTTGGAACACTGGCACACGTCAGCAGGTGGCGCCTAGAACCTGATCACGTCACAGAGCGCCTAACCCTCCAGGCACCGCCCAGAGGCTTCCCAGCACCCTGGGGCGCATGTGCAGTCAAGGAGGCATAAGCAGGGCCTGATGGGCTGTGAGCAACAACTGACTACCGCTAAGAGGCGTCACTCCCCCTCCCGCTAAAGCTGATCCTGTTGGAATGCAAATGCAAGTGCACCTCAGCACACTGGGCAAGGCATAGAAACCCAAATCATCCAGCCACCTCCTGGAGGCTTTGCTACACGGCGGGCCGCGCATGCGCAGTCCTGCAACATCAGAAGCACACCAGGCTGCTACCTAGCAAGCCAGTGAAGGGCTTCAAGTGGTCTCGGTCAAGTGAGCAGTTGCTTTTTCCAGACTAATAGGATGTCAGTCGCAGGAAAAGGAGCCACAAGGTAGAAAAGGAAGGCCCCAACCCTCCTCCCTCATATACACACCTCCTGCACAGAGAAAAGAAGCAGAGGGATTTGGGGACAGAACAGGGAGACTACAGCTTAGAGGAATGCGGACTGTTGTGCACGAGAGGACTGGGAGAGGCCAGGAGTACAGAGGCTGAGAGCAGAGGGCGAATTGGAGAAGATAACAAGGGCCAGGAAGAGGGAGGGGGTTCTGAATTCCTCAGAGGAAGGGACGAGATGCGTCGGGAGCTGTGTAGCCTGTGAAGCTCAGATGGAGGAGGAGGAAAATGGGAAGCAGAGGCAGGGGCGAAGAGGCAGAGGCCCGGTGGCACGCGTGAGTTGATAGGAGTCTGGAGGCAGGAAGGCTAATGCTAGGAGTGGAAGCAGCAGCAAGGCAGGGGCAAGGAGGGCATGAAGAGACAATCTCAGGGAGTTTGTGGTGAAGCAAATATGAGTGCAGGGGACAAGCCTCAGGAACTCAGCCGCTGATGGAAGTTGGTGGCGAGGAAGGCCAGGATGCTTGCCACGGGGACGGGCGCCGTGCCCCCAAGCCCATGTACCAACGAGACGGAAATAGAGCCAGGGCATTCTGGGGCACAGGCCTCTGCCCCTCGCTGCCCACAGTGCCTTGCTTCAGGGTGTAGACCAGAGGGGTAAAGAATGCCTTCTTTGGTTGGGGTACTTCCTGGGGATAATCCCGTGGTCCTGCCGCATTCACATGTCTCCCCTCATTGCATTCCGCCAAGAGTTGTTTGCAATTCAGGTCGCTCAAGCTGCACGGTACAGGGAATGGGAAACAGGTAAGGACAGCAGGGGGAAGACACAAGTGCCAATGGGCTGGCCAACATGCAGGGCTGGGCTCCCTAGCCACGCCCACCACAACAATATCAGGCTTGATTCGATCAAGTCGGACCCAGTGCCCTGAAAACCCTTAGCACCTTCCAAGGCACGGTAAACTGGGTGTGCTCGCAAGTGCGTGAGTGTGTCCGTGTTTGGTTGTACGAGTGCGTGTGTGTTCCTGACACCGTACATGGGTGTACTTCCTAAACATAAGTCTGGATATGTGTAAATAGGCATCTGGATGTGGATCCAGGAGGTCCCGTCACAGTGTGTTCTGAGTGAGCATGTGGAGGCTGCGGCGAGTGACAGAGAAAGACAGAGATGGAGAGTGGGCTTGCATGTGAGAAATTTTCTGTCCATGTGCGGTGGCAGGAGTGTGTCCGATATGAAGTTGAACAGATGCAATTCAAAGTGTGTGCACGTATACTTGCTTGCTTGAAATTCCCAGGAAACCATTCATTTGGCAAGGCTGCCTTTAGTGCTGTCTGCTTCTCCAAGGTCTCCAGACATGAGTCCGGGGATGCTAAGCAGCCACTGCTGTTGGCGATCCGCATGACAGTGATGATGACGCCTACGAATAGCATTGCTGGGAGCCAGGGTGCCTTGGCCAACGCAGGGAAGCGTCAGAATGCCCTTTCCCTGGTGTCTGAGCATAGCACCCTGCAGGAGCCTTAAACTTATGGCTGTGAGCCAACGGCCCCCGCATTGCCAGCTCCTGCCTATAGCCATTATGACCCACCGCTACTCGGTAGGAGGAAGGATCTGGCAGAGATGTGGGCCAGAGAGGCCAGGCAAGAGGGCAAACAAGAGTGGAGCGGTCACCTGTGCAGTTAGGAGAACCCAATAACCCCTCACCTGCTGACCTTGAATCTCCATTCTGCTGTCATCGAACAGATGACGTGGATGGGGAGAGAGGTGGCGGATTCAGACACCGGCCACTTCCAGGACTGGCAAGGGCAGAGGAGGTGGGGGAGCTGTCCAACACGGGTTCAGCCAGGATGTGGGATGGAGCGGGAGCGGAGGTGCACAGTGGACCCAGCCCGTCCCAGCGGGGATTCCAGGTGTGCGATTTGTGGCTCCGGAGCTCCTGTATTTCCCTGTTGGCCTGTGAGAACTGGTGAGCAGTCAGAGCCAACCCCTAAGGGCCTTCGCGTCCCTTTCGCTATGGCAACTCCACTTGGAACACTGGCACACGTCAGCAGGTGGCGCCTAGAACCTGATCACGTCACAGAGCGCCTAACCCTCCAGGCACCGCCCAGAGGCTTCCCAGCACCCCTGGGGCGCATGTGCAGTCAAGGAGGCATAAGCAGGGCCTGATGGGCTGTGAGCAACAACTGACTACCGCTAAGAGGCGTCACTCCCCCTCCCGCTAAAGCTGATCCTGTGGAATGCAAATGCAAGTGCACCTCAGCACACTGGGCGAGGCATAGAAACCCAAATCATCCAGCCACCTCCTGGAGGCTTTGCTACACGGCGGCCGCGCATGCGCAGTCCTGCAACGTCAGAAGCACACCAGGCTGCTACCTAGCAAGCCAGTGAAGGGCTTCAAGTGGTCTCGGTCAAGTGAGCAGTTGCTTTTTCCAGACTAATAGGATGTCAGTCGCAGGAAAAGGAGCCACAAGGTAGAAAAGGAAGGCCCCAACCCTCCTCCCTCATATACACACCTCCTGCACAGAGAAAAGAAGCAGAGGGATTTGGGGACAGAACAGGAGACTACAGCTTAGAGGAATGCGCACTGTTGTGCACGAGAGGACTGGGAGAGGCCAGGAGTACAGAGGCTGAGAGCAGAGGGCGAATTGGAGAAGATAGCAAGGGCAGGAAGAGGGAGGGGGTTCTGAATTCCTCAGAGGAAGGGACGAGATGCGTCGGGAGCTGTGTAGCCTGTGAAGCTCAGATGGAGGAGGAGGAAAATGGGAAGCAGAGGCAGGGGGCGAAGAGGCAGAGGCCCGGTGGCACGCGTGAGTTGATAGGAGTCTGGAGGCAGGAAGGCTAATTGCTAGGAGTGGAAGCAGCAGCAAGGCAGGGGCAAGGAGGGCATGAAGAGACAATCTCAGGGAGTTTGTGGTGAAGCAAAATATGAGTGCAGGGGGACAAGCCTCAGGAAACTCAGCCGCTGATGGAAGTTGGTGGCGAGGAAGGCCAGGATGCTTGCCACGGGACGGGCGCCGTGCCCCCAAGCCCATGTACCAACGAGACGGAAATAGAGCCAGGGCATTCTGGGGCACAGGCCTCTGCCCCTCGCTGCCCACAGTGCCTTGCTTCAGGGTGTAGACCAGAGGGGGTAAAGAATGCCTTCTTTGGTTGGGGTACTTCCTGGGGATAATCCCGTGGTCCTGCCGCATTCACATGTCTCCCCTCATTGCATTCCGCCAAGAGTTGTTTGCAATTCAGGTCGCTCAAGCTGCACGGTACAGGGAATGGGAAACAGGTAAGGACAGCAGGGGAAGACACAAGTGCCAATGGGCTGGCCAACATGCAGGGCTGGGTTCCCTAGCCACGCCCACCACAACAATATCAGGCTTGATTCGATCAAGTCGGACCCAGTGCCCTGAAAACCCTTAGCACCTTCCAAGGCACGGTAAACTGGGTGTGCTCGCAAGTGCGTGAGTGTGTCCGTGTTTGGTTGTACGAGTGCGTGTGTGTTCCTGACACCGTACATGGGTGTACTTCCTAAACATAAGTCTGGATATGTGTAAATAGGCATCTGGATGTGGATCCAGGAGGTCCCGTCACAGTGTGTTCTGAGTGGAGCATGTGGAGGCTGCGGCGAGTGACAGAGAAAGACAGAGATGGAGAGTGGGCTTGCATGTGAGAAATTTTCTGTCCATGTGCGGTGGCAGGAGTGTGTCCGATATGAAGTTGAACAGATGCAATTCAAAGTGTGTGCACGTATACTTGCTTGCTTGAAATTCCCAGGAAACCATTCATTTGGCAAGGCTGCCTTTAGTGCTGTCTGCTTCTCCAAGGTCTCCAGACATGAGTCCGGGGATGCTAAGCAGCCACTGCTGTTGGCGATCCGCATGACAGTGATGATGACGCCTACGAATAGCATTGCTGGGAGCCAGGGTGCCTTGGCCAACGCAGGGAAGCGTCAGAATTCCCTTTCCCTGGTGTCTGAGCATAGCACCCTGCAGGAGCCTTAAACTTATGGCTGTGAGCCAACGGCCCCCGCATTGCCAGCTCCTGCCTATAGCCATTATGACCCACCGCTACTCGGTAGGAGGAAGGATCTGGCAGAGATGTGGGCCAGAGAGGCCAGGCAAGAGGGCAAACAAGAGTGGAGCGGTCACCTGTGCAGTTAGGAGAACCCAATAACCCCTCACCTGCTGACCTTGAATCTCCATTCTGCTGTCATCGAACAGATGACGTGGATGGGGAGAGAGGTGGGGGATTCAGACACCGGCCACTTCCAGGACTGGCAAGGGCAGAGGAGGTGGGGGAGCTGTCCAACACGGGTTCAGCCAGGATGTGGGATGGAGCGGGAGCGGAGGTGCACAGTGGACCCCAGCCCGTCCCAGCGGGGATTCCAGGTGTGCGATTTGTGGCTCCGGAGCTCCTGTATTTCCCTGTGGCCTGTGAGAACTGGTGAGCAGTCAGAGCCAACCCCTAAGGGCCTTCGCGTCCCTTTCGCTAGGGCAACTCCACTTGGAACACTGGCACACGTCAGCAGGTGGCGCCTAGAACCTGATCACGTCACAGAGCGCCCAACCCTCCAGGCACCGCCCAGAGGCTTCCCAGCACCCCTGGGGCGCATGTGCAGTCAAGGAGGCATAAGCAGGGCCTGATGGGCTGTGAGCAACAACTGACTACCGCTAAGAGGCGTCACTCCCCCTCCCGCTAAAGCTGATCCTGTTGGAATGCAAATGCAAGTGCACCTCAGCACACTGGGCGAGGCATAGAAACCCAAATCATCCAGCCACCTCCTGGAGGCTTTGCTACACGGCGGGCCGCGCATGCGCAGTCCTGCAACGTCAGAAGCACACCAGGCTGCTACCTAGCAAGCCAGTGAAGGGCTTCAAGTGGTCTCGGTCAAGTGAGCAGTTGCTTTTTCCAGACTAATAGGATGTCAGTCGCAGGAAAAGGAGCCACAAGGTAGAAAAGAAGGCCCCAACCCTCCTCCCTCATATACACACCTCCTGCACAGAGAAAAGAAGCAGAGGGATTTGGGGACAGAACAGGGAGACTACAGCTTAGAGGAATGCGCACTGTTGTGCACGAGAGGACTGGGAGAGGCCAGGAGTACAGAGGCTGAGAGCAGAGGGCGAATTGGAGAAGATAGCAAGGGCCAGGAAGAGGGAGGGGGTTCTGAATTCCTCAGAGGAAGGGACGAGATGCGTCGGGAGCTGTGTAGCCTGTGAAGCTCAGATGGAGGAGGAGGAAAATGGGAAGCAGAGGCAGGGGCGAAGAGGCAGAGGCCCGGTGGCACGCGTGAGTTGATAGGAGTCTGGAGGCAGGAAGGCTAATGCTAGGAGTGGAAGCAGCAGCAAGGCAGGGGCAAAGGAGGGCATGAAGAGACAATCTCAGGGAGTTTGTGGTGAAGCAAATATGAGTGCAGGGGACAAGCCTCAGGAACTCAGCCGCTGATGGAAGTTGGTGGCGAGGAAGGCCAGGATGCTTGCCACGGGACGGGCGCCGTGCCCCCAAGCCCATGTACCAACGAGACGGAAATAGAGCCAGGGCATTCTGGGGCACAGGCCTCTGCCCCTCGCTGCCCACAGTGCCTTGCTTCAGGGTGTAGACCAGAGGGGTAAAGAATGCCTTCTTTGGTTGGGGTACTTCCTGGGGATAATCCCGTGGTCCTGCCGCATTCACATGTCTCCCCTCATTGCATTCCGCCAAGAGTTGTTTGCAATTCAGGTCGCTCAAGCTGCACGGTACAGGGAATGGGAAACAGGTAAGGACAGCAGGGGAAGACACAAGTGCCAATGGGCTGGCCAACATGCAGGGCTGGGCTCCCTAGCCACGCCCACCACAACAATATCAGGCTTGATTCGATCAAGTCGGACCCAGTGCCCTGAAAACCCTTAGCACCTTCCAAGGCACGGTAAACTGGGTGTGCTCGCAAGTGCGTGAGTGTGTCCGTGTTTGGTTGTACGAGTGCGTGTGTGTTCCTGACACCGTACATGGGTTGTACTTCCTAAACATAAGTCTGGATATGTGTAAATAGGCATCTGGATGTGGATCCAGGAGGTCCCGTCACAGTGTGTTCTGAGTGAGCATGTGGAGGCTGCGGCGAGTGACAGAGAAAAGACAGAGATGGAGAGTGGGCTTGCATGTGAGAAATTTTCTGTCCATGTGCGGTGGCAGGAGTGTGTCCGATATGAAGTTGAACAGATGCAATTCAAAGTGTGTGCACGTATACTTGCTTGCTTGAAATTCCCAGGAAAACCATTCATTTGGCAAGGCTGCCTTTAGTGCTGTCTGCTTCTCCAAGGTCTCCAGACATGAGTCCGGGGATGCTAAGCAGCCACTGCTGTTGGCGATCCGCATGACAGTGATGATGACGCCTACGAATAGCATTGCTGGGAGCCAGGGTGCCTTGGCCAACGCAGGGAAGCGTCAGAATTCCCTTTCCCTGGTGTCTGAGCATAGCACCCTGCAGGAGCCTTAAACTTATGGCTGTGAGCCAACGGCCCCCGCATTGCCAGCTCCTGCCTATAGCCATTATGACCCACCGCTACTCGGTAGGAGGAAGGATCTGGCAGAGATGTGGGCCAGAGAGGCCAGGCAAGAGGGCAAACAAGAGTGGAGCGGTCACCTGTGCAGTTAGGAGAACCCAATAACCCCTCACCTGCTGACCTTGAATCTCCATTCTGCTGTCATCGAACAGATGACGTGGATGGGGAGAGAGGTGGCGGATTCAGACACCGGCCACTTCCAGGACTGGCAAGGGCAGAGGAGGTGGGGGAGCTGTCCAACACGGGTTCAGCCAGGATGTGGGATGGAGCGGGAGCGGAGGTGCACAGTGGACCCCAGCCCGTCCCAGCGGGGATTCCAGGTGTGCGATTTGTGGCTCCGGAGCTCCTGTATTTCCCTGTTGGCCTGTGAGAACTGGTGAGCAGTCAGAGCCAACCCCTAAGGGCCTTCGCGTCCCTTTCGCTATGGCAACTCCACTTGGAACACTGGCACACGTCAGCAGGTGGCGCCTAGAACCTGATCACGTCACAGAGCGCCTAACCCTCCAGGCACCGCCCAGAGGCTTCCCAGCACCCCTGGGGCGCATGTGCAGTCAAGGAGGCATAAGCAGGGCCTGATGGGCTGTGAGCAACAACTGACTACCGCTAAGAGGCGTCACTCCCCCTCCCGCTAAAGCTGATCCTGTTGGAATGCAAATGCAAGTGCACCTCAGCACACTGGGCGAGGCATAGAAACCCAAATCATCCAGCCACCTCCTGGAGGCTTTGCTACACGGCGGGCCGCGCATGCGCAGTCCTGCAACGTCAGAAGCACACCAGGCTGCTACCTAGCAAGCCAGTGAAGGGCTTCAAGTGGTCTCGGTCAAGTGAGCAGTTGCTTTTTCCAGACTAATAGGATGTCAGTCGCAGGAAAAGGAGCCACAAGGTAGAAAAGGAAGGCCCCAACCCTCCTCCCTCATATACACACCTCCTGCACAGAGAAAAGAAGCAGAGGGATTTGGGGACAGAACAGGGAGACTACAGCTTAGAGGAATGCGGACTGTTGTGCACGAGAGGACTGGGAGAGGCCAGGAGTACAGAGGCTGAGAGCAGAGGGCGAATTGGAGAAGATAGCAAGGGCCAGGAAGAGGGAGGGGGTTCTGAATTCCTCAGAGGAAGGGACGAGATGCGTCGGGAGCTGTGTAGCCTGTGAAGCTCAGATGGAGGAGGAGGAAAATGGGAAGCAGAGGCAGGGGCGAAGAGGCAGAGGCCCGGTGGCACGCGTGAGTTGATAGGAGTCTGGAGGCAGGAAGGCTAATGCTAGGAGTGGAAGCAGCAGCAAGGCAGGGGCAAGGAGGGCATGAAGAGACAATCTCAGGGAGTTTGTGGTGAAGCAAATATGAGTGCAGGGGACAAGCCTCAGGAACTCAGCCGCTGATGGAAGTTGGTGGCGAGGAAGGCCAGGATGCTTGCCACGGGACGGGCGCCGTGCCCCCAAGCCCATGTACCAACGAGACGGAAATAGAGCCAGGGCATTCTGGGGCACAGGCCTCTGCCCCTCGCTGCCCACAGTGCCTTGCTTCAGGGTGTAGACCAGAGGGGTAAAGAATGCCTTCTTTGGTTGGGGTACTTCCTGGGGATAATCCCGTGGTCCTGCCGCATTCACATGTCTCCCCTCATTGCATTCCGCCAAGAGTTGTTTGCAATTCAGGTCGCTCAAGCTGCACGGTACAGGGAATGGGAAACAGGTAAGGACAGCAGGGGAAGACACAAGTGCCAATGGGCTGGCCAACATGCAGGGCTGGGCTCCCTAGCCACGCCCACCACAACAATATCAGGCTTGATTCGATCAAGTCGGACCCAGTGCCCTGAAAACCCTTAGCACCTTCCAAGGCACGGTAAACTGGGTGTGCTCGCAAGTGCGTGAGTGTGTCCGTGTTTGGTTGTACGAGTGCGTGTGTGTTCCTGACACCGTACATGGGTGTACTTCCTAAACATAAGTCTGGATATGTGTAAATAGGCATCTGGATGTGGATCCAGGAGGTCCCGTCACAGTGTGTTCTGAGTGAGCATGTGGAGGCTGCGGCGAGTGACAGAGAAAGACAGAGATGGAGAGTGGGCTTGCATGTGAGAAATTTTCTGTCCATGTGCGGTGGCAGGAGTGTGTCCGATATGAAGTTGAACAGATGCAATTCAAAGTGTGTGCACGTATACTTGCTTGCTTGAAATTCCCAGGAAACCATTCATTTGGCAAGGCTGCCTTTAGTGCTGTCTGCTTCTCCAAGGTCTCCAGACATGAGTCCGGGGATGCTAAGCAGCCACTGCTGTTGGCGATCCGCATGACAGTGATGATGACGCCTACGAATAGCATTGCTGGGAGCCAGGGTGCCTTGGCCAACGCAGGGAAGCGTCAGAATTCCCTTTCCCTGGTGTCTGAGCATAGCACCCTGCAGGAGCCTTAAACTTATGGCTGTGAGCCAACGGCCCCCGCATTGCCAGCTCCTGCCTATAGCCATTATGACCCACCGCTACTCGGTAGGAGGAAGGATCTGGCAGAGATGTGGGCCAGAGAGGCCAGGCAAGAGGGCAAACAAGAGTGGAGCGGTCACCTGTGCAGTTAGGAGAACCCAATAACCCCTCACCTGCTGACCTTGAATCTCCATTCTGCTGTCATCGAACAGATGACGTGGATGGGGAGAGAGGTGGCGGATTCAGACACCGGCCACTTCCAGGACTGGCAAGGGCAGAGGAGGTGGGGGAGCTGTCCAACACGGGTTCAGCCAGGATGTGGGATGGAGCGGGAGCGGAGGTGCACAGTGGACCCAGCCCGTCCCAGCGGGGATTCCAGGTGTGCGATTTGTGGCTCCGGAGCTCCTGTATTTCCCTGTTGGCCTGTGAGAACTGGTGAGCAGTCAGAGCCAACCCCTAAGGGCCTTCGCGTCCCTTTCGCTATGGCAACTCCACTTGGAACACTGGCACACGTCAGCAGGTGGCGCCTAGAACCTGATCACGTCACAGAGCGCCTAACCCTCCAGGCACCGCCCAGAGGCTTCCCAGCACCCCTGGGGCGCATGTGCAGTCAAGGAGGCATAAGCAGGGCCTGATGGGCTGTGAGCAACAACTGACTACCGCTAAGAGGCGTCACTCCCCCTCCCGCTAAAGCTGATCCTGTTGGAATGCAAATGCAAGTGCACCTCAGCACACTGGGCAAGGCATAGAAACCCAAATCATCCAGCCACCTCCTGGAGGCTTTGCTACACGGCGGGCCGCGCATGCGCAGTCCTGCAACATCAGAAGCACACCAGGCTGCTACCTAGCAAGCCAGTGAAGGGCTTCAAGTGGTCTCGGTCAAGTGAGCAGTTGCTTTTTCCAGACTAATAGGATGTCAGTCGCAGGAAAAGGAGCCACAAGGTAGAAAAGGAAGGCCCCAACCCTCCTCCCTCATATACACACCTCCTGCACAGAGAAAAGAAGCAGAGGGATTTGGGGACAGAACAGGGAGACTACAGCTTAGAGGAATGCGGACTGTTGTGCACGAGAGGACTGGGAGAGGCCAGGAGTACAGAGGCTGAGAGCAGAGGGCGAATTGGAGAAGATAACAAGGGCCAGGAAGAGGGAGGGGGTTCTGAATTCCTCAGAGGAAGGGACGAGATGCGTCGGGAGCTGTGTAGCCTGTGAAGCTCAGATGGAGGAGGAGGAAAATGGGAAGCAGAGGCAGGGGCGAAGAGGCAGAGGCCCGGTGGCACGCGTGAGTTGATAGGAGTCTGGAGGCAGGAAGGCTAATGCTAGGAGTGGAAGCAGCAGCAAGGCAGGGGCAAGGAGGGCATGAAGAGACAATCTCAGGGAGTTTGTGGTGAAGCAAATATGAGTGCAGGGGACAAGCCTCAGGAACTCAGCCGCTGATGGAAGTTGGTGGCGAGGAAGGCCAGGATGCTTGCCACGGGACGGGCGCCGTGCCCCCAAGCCCATGTACCAACGAGACGGAAATAGAGCCAGGGCATTCTGGGGCACAGGCCTCTGCCCCTCGCTGCCCACAGTGCCTTGCTTCAGGGTGTAGACCAGAGGGGTAAAGAATGCCTTCTTTGGTTGGGGTACTTCCTGGGGATAATCCCGTGGTCCTGCCGCATTCACATGTCTCCCCTCATTGCATTCCGCCAAGAGTTGTTTGCAATTCAGGTCGCTCAAGCTGCACGGTACAGGGAATGGGAAACAGGTAAGGACAGCAGGGGAAGACACAAGTGCCAATGGGCTGGCCAACATGCAGGGCTGGGCTCCCTAGCCACGCCCACCACAACAATATCAGGCTTGATTCGATCAAGTCGGACCCAGTGCCCTGAAAACCCTTAGCACCTTCCAAGGCACGGTAAACTGGGTGTGCTCGCAAGTGCGTGAGTGTGTCCGTGTTTGGTTGTACGAGTGCGTGTGTGTTCCTGACACCGTACATGGGTGTACTTCCTAAACATAAGTCTGGATATGTGTAAATAGGCATCTGGATGTGGATCCAGGAGGTCCGGTCACAGTGTGTTCTGAGTGAGCATGTGGAGGCTGCGGCGAGTGACAGAGAAAGACAGAGATGGAGAGTGGGCTTGCATGTGAGAAATTTTCTGTCCATGTGCGGTGGCAGGAGTGTGTCCGATATGAAGTTGAACAGATGCAATTCAAAGTGTGTGCACGTATACTTGCTTGCTTGAAATTCCCAGGAAACCATTCATTTGGCAAGGCTGCCTTTAGTGCTGTCTGCTTCTCCAAGGTCTCCAGACATGAGTCCGGGGATGCTAAGCAGCCACTGCTGTTGGCGATCCGCATGACAGTGATGATGACGCCTACGAATAGCATTGCTGGGAGCCAGGGTGCCTTGGCCAACGCAGGGAAGCGTCAGAATGCCCTTTCCCTGGTGTCTGAGCATAGCACCCTGCAGGAGCCTTAAACTTATGGCTGTGAGCCAACGGCCCCCGCATTGCCAGCTCCTGCCTATAGCCATTATGACCCACCGCTACTCGGTAGGAGGAAGGATCTGGCAGAGATGTGGGCCAGAGAGGCCAGGCAAGAGGGCAAACAAGAGTGGAGCGGTCACCTGTGCAGTTAGGAGAACCCAATAACCCCTCACCTGCAGACCTTGAATCTCCATTCTGCTGTCATCGAACAGATGACGTGGATGGGGAGAGAGGTGGCGGATTCAGACACCGGCCACTTGCAGGACTGGCAAGGGCAGAGGAGGTGGGGGAGCTGTCCAACACGGGTTCAGCCAGGATGTGGGATGGAGCGGGAGCGGAGGTGCACAGTGGACCCAGCCCGTCCCAGCGGGGATTCCAGGTGTGCGATTTGTGGCTCCGGAGCTCCTGTATTTCCCTGTTGGCCTGTGAGAACTGGTGAGCAGTCAGAGCCAACCCCTAAGGGCCTTCGCGTCCCTTTCGCTATGGCAACTCCACTTGGAACACTGGCACACGTCAGCAGGTGGCGCCTAGAACCTGATCACGTCACAGAGCGCCTAACCCTCCAGGCACCGCCCAGAGGCTTCCCAGCACCCCTGGGGCGCATGTGCAGTCAAGGAGGCATAAGCAGGGCCTGATGGGCTGTGAGCAACAACTGACTACCGCTAAGAGGCGTCACTCCCCCTCCCGCTAAAGCTGATCCTGTTGGAATGCAAATGCAAGTGCACCTCAGCACACTGGGCAAGGCATAGAAACCCAAATCATCCAGCCACCTCCTGGAGGCTTTGCTACACGGCGGGCCGCGCATGCGCAGTCCTGCAACATCAGAAGCACACCAGGCTGCTACCTAGCAAGCCAGTGAAGGGCTTCAAGTGGTCTCGGTCAAGTGAGCAGTTGCTTTTTCCAGACTAATAGGATGTCAGTCGCAGGAAAAGGAGCCACAAGGTAGAAAAGGAAGGCCCCAACCCTCCTCCCTCATATACACACCTCCTGCACAGAGAAAAGAAGCAGAGGGATTTGGGGACAGAACAGGGAGACTACAGCTTAGAGGAATGCGGACTGTTGTGCACGAGAGGACTGGGAGAGGCCAGGAGTACAGAGGCTGAGAGCAGAGGGCGAATTGGAGAAGATAACAAGGGCCAGGAAGAGGGAGGGGTTCTGAATTCCTCAGAGGAAGGGACGAGATGCGTCGGGAGCTGTGTAGCCTGTGAAGCTCAGATGGAGGAGGAGGAAAATGGGAAGCAGAGGCAGGGGCGAAGAGGCAGAGGCCCGGTGGCACGCGTGAGTTGATAGGAGTCTGGAGGCAGGAAGGCTAATGCTAGGAGTGGAAGCAGCAGCAAGGCAGGGGCAAGGAGGGCATGAAGAGACAATCTCAGGGAGTTTGTGGTGAAGCAAATATGAGTGCAGGGGACAAGCCTCAGGAACTCAGCCGCTGATGGAAGTTGGTGGCGAGGAAGGCCAGGATGCTTGCCACGGGACGGGCGCCGTGCCCCCAAGCCCATGTACCAACGAGACGGAAATAGAGCCAGGGCATTCTGGGGCACAGGCCTCTGCCCCTCGCTGCCCACAGTGCCTTGCTTCAGGGTGTAGACCAGAGGGGTAAAGAATGCCTTCTTTGGTTGGGGTACTTCCTGGGGATAATCCCGTGGTCCTGCCGCATTCACATGTCTCCCCTCATTGCATTCCGCCAAGAGTTGTTTGCAATTCAGGTCGCTCAAGCTGCACGGTACAGGGAATGGGAAACAGGTAAGGACAGCAGGGGAAGACACAAGTGCCAATGGGCTGGCCAACATGCAGGGCTGGGCTCCCTAGCCACGCCCACCACAACAATATCAGGCTTGATTCGATCAAGTCGGACCCAGTGCCCTGAAAACCCTTAGCACCTTCCAAGGCACGGTAAACTGGGTGTGCTCGCAAGTGCGTGAGTGTGTCCGTGTTTGGTTGTACGAGTGCGTGTGTGTTCCTGACACCGTACATGGGTGTACTTCCTAAACATAAGTCTGGATATGTGTAAATAGGCATCTGGATGTGGATCCAGGAGGTCCGGTCACAGTGTGTTCTGAGTGAGCATGTGGAGGCTGCGGCGAGTGACAGAGAAAGACAGAGATGGAGAGTGGGCTTGCATGTGAGAAATTTTCTGTCCATGTGCGGTGGCAGGAGTGTGTCCGATATGAAGTTGAACAGATGCAATTCAAAGTGTGTGCACGTATACTTGCTTGCTTGAAATTCCCAGGAAACCATTCATTTGGCAAGGCTGCCTTTAGTGCTGTCTGCTTCTCCAAGGTCTCCAGACATGAGTCCGGGGATGCTAAGCAGCCACTGCTGTTGGCGATCCGCATGACAGTGATGATGACGCCTACGAATAGCATTGCTGGGAGCCAGGGTGCCTTGGCCAACGCAGGGAAGCGTCAGAATGCCCTTTCCCTGGTGTCTGAGCATAGCACCCTGCAGGAGCCTTAAACTTATGGCTGTGAGCCAACGGCCCCCGCATTGCCAGCTCCTGCCTATAGCCATTATGACCCACCGCTACTCGGTAGGAGGAAGGATCTGGCAGAGATGTGGGCCAGAGAGGCCAGGCAAGAGGGCAAACAAGAGTGGAGCGGTCACCTGTGCAGTTAGGAGAACCCAATAACCCCTCACCTGCAGACCTTGAATCTCCATTCTGCTGTCATCGAACAGATGACGTGGATGGGGAGAGAGGTGGCGGATTCAGACACCGGCCACTTGCAGGACTGGCAAGGGCAGAGGAGGTGGGGGAGCTGTCCAACACGGGTTCAGCCAGGATGTGGGATGGAGCGGGAGCGGAGGTGCACAGTGGACCCAGCCCGTCCCAGCGGGGATTCCAGGTGTGCGATTTGTGGCTCCGGAGCTCCTGTATTTCCCTGTTGGCCTGTGAGAACTGGTGAGCAGTCAGAGCCAACCCCTAAGGGCCTTCGCGTCCCTTTCGCTATGGCAACTCCACTTGGAACACTGGCACACGTCAGCAGGTGGCGCCTAGAACCTGATCACGTCACAGAGCGCCTAACCCTCCAGGCACCGCCCAGAGGCTTCCCAGCACCCCTGGGGCGCATGTGCAGTCAAGGAGGCATAAGCAGGGCCTGATGGGCTGTGAGCAACAACTGACTACCGCTAAGAGGCGTCACTCCCCCTCCCGCTAAAGCTGATCCTGTTGGAATGCAAATGCAAGTGCACCTCAGCACACTGGGCAAGGCATAGAAACCCAAATCATCCAGCCACCTCCTGGAGGCTTTGCTACACGGCGGGCCGCGCATGCGCAGTCCTGCAACATCAGAAGCACACCAGGCTGCTACCTAGCAAGCCAGTGAAGGGCTTCAAGTGGTCTCGGTCAAGTGAGCAGTTGCTTTTTCCAGACTAATAGGATGTCAGTCGCAGGAAAAGGAGCCACAAGGTAGAAAAGGAAGGCCCCAACCCTCCTCCCTCATATACACACCTCCTGCACAGAGAAAAGAAGCAGAGGGATTTGGGGACAGAACAGGGAGACTACAGCTTAGAGGAATGCGGACTGTTGTGCACGAGAGGACTGGGAGAGGCCAGGAGTACAGAGGCTGAGAGCAGAGGGCGAATTGGAGAAGATAACAAGGGCCAGGAAGAGGGAGGGGGTTCTGAATTCCTCAGAGGAAGGGACGAGATGCGTCGGGAGCTGTGTAGCCTGTGAAGCTCAGATGGAGGAGGAGGAAAATGGGAAGCAGAGGCAGGGGCGAAGAGGCAGAGGCCCGGTGGCACGCGTGAGTTGATAGGAGTCTGGAGGCAGGAAGGCTAATGCTAGGAGTGGAAGCAGCAGCAAGGCAGGGGCAAGGAGGGCATGAAGAGACAATCTCAGGGAGTTTGTGGTGAAGCAAATATGAGTGCAGGGGACAAGCCTCAGGAACTCAGCCGCTGATGGAAGTTGGTGGCGAGGAAGGCCAGGATGCTTGCCACGGGACGGGCGCCGTGCCCCCAAGCCCATGTACCAACGAGACGGAAATAGAGCCAGGGCATTCTGGGGCACAGGCCTCTGCCCCTCGCTGCCCACAGTGCCTTGCTTCAGGGTGTAGACCAGAGGGGTAAAGAATGCCTTCTTTGGTTGGGGTACTTCCTGGGGATAATCCCGTGGTCCTGCCGCATTCACATGTCTCCCCTCATTGCATTCCGCCAAGAGTTGTTTGCAATTCAGGTCGCTCAAGCTGCACGGTACAGGGAATGGGAAACAGGTAAGGACAGCAGGGGAAGACACAAGTGCCAATGGGCTGGCCAACATGCAGGGCTGGGCTCCCTAGCCACGCCCACCACAACAATATCAGGCTTGATTCGATCAAGTCGGACCCAGTGCCCTGAAAACCCTTAGCACCTTCCAAGGCACGGTAAACTGGGTGTGCTCGCAAGTGCGTGAGTGTGTCCGTGTTTGGTTGTACGAGTGCGTGTGTGTTCCTGACACCGTACATGGGTGTACTTCCTAAACATAAGTCTGGATATGTGTAAATAGGCATCTGGATGTGGATCCAGGAGGTCCCGTCACAGTGTGTTCTGAGTGAGCATGTGGAGGCTGCGGCGAGTGACAGAGAAAGACAGAGATGGAGAGTGGGCTTGCATGTGAGAAATTTTCTGTCCATGTGCGGTGGCAGGAGTGTGTCCGATATGAAGTTGAACAGATGCAATTCAAAGTGTGTGCACGTATACTTGCTTGCTTGAAATTCCCAGGAAACCATTCATTTGGCAAGGCTGCCTTTAGTGCTGTCTGCTTCTCCAAGGTCTCCAGACATGAGTCCGGGGATGCTAAGCAGCCACTGCTGTTGGCGATCCGCATGACAGTGATGATGACGCCTACGAATAGCATTGCTGGGAGCCAGGGTGCCTTGGCCAACGCAGGGAAGCGTCAGAATGCCCTTTCCCTGGTGTCTGAGCATAGCACCCTGCAGGAGCCTTAAACTTATGGCTGTGAGCCAACGGCCCCCGCATTGCCAGCTCCTGCCTATAGCCATTATGACCCACCGCTACTCGGTAGGAGGAAGGATCTGGCAGAGATGTGGGCCAGAGAGGCCAGGCAAGAGGGCAAACAAGAGTGGAGCGGTCACCTGTGCAGTTAGGAGAACCCAATAACCCCTCACCTGCAGACCTTGAATCTCCATTCTGCTGTCATCGAACAGATGACGTGGATGGGGAGAGAGGTGGCGGATTCAGACACCGGCCACTTGCAGGACTGGCAAGGGCAGAGGAGGTGGGGGAGCTGTCCAACACGGGTTCAGCCAGGATGTGGGATGGAGCGGGAGCGGAGGTGCACAGTGGACCCAGCCCGTCCCAGCGGGGATTCCAGGTGTGCGATTTGTGGCTCCGGAGCTCCTGTATTTCCCTGTTGGCCTGTGAGAACTGGTGAGCAGTCAGAGCCAACCCCTAAGGGCCTTCGCGTCCCTTTCGCTATGGCAACTCCACTTGGAACACTGGCACACGTCAGCAGGTGGCGCCTAGAACCTGATCACGTCACAGAGCGCCTAACCCTCCAGGCACCGCCCAGAGGCTTCCCAGCACCCCTGGGGCGCATGTGCAGTCAAGGAGGCATAAGCAGGGCCTGATGGGCTGTGAGCAACAACTGACTACCGCTAAGAGGCGTCACTCCCCCTCCCGCTAAAGCTGATCCTGTTGGAATGCAAATGCAAGTGCACCTCAGCACACTGGGCAAGGCATAGAAACCCAAATCATCCAGCCACCTCCTGGAGGCTTTGCTACACGGCGGGCCGCGCATGCGCAGTCCTGCAACATCAGAAGCACACCAGGCTGCTACCTAGCAAGCCAGTGAAGGGCTTCAAGTGGTCTCGGTCAAGTGAGCAGTTGCTTTTTCCAGACTAATAGGATGTCAGTCGCAGGAAAAGGAGCCACAAGGTAGAAAAGGAAGGCCCCAACCCTCCTCCCTCATATACACACCTCCTGCACAGAGAAAAGAAGCAGAGGGATTTGGGGACAGAACAGGGAGACTACAGCTTAGAGGAATGCGGACTGTTGTGCACGAGAGGACTGGGAGAGGCCAGGAGTACAGAGGCTGAGAGCAGAGGGCGAATTGGAGAAGATAACAAGGGCCAGGAAGAGGGAGGGGGTTCTGAATTCCTCAGAGGAAGGGACGAGATGCGTCGGGAGCTGTGTAGCCTGTGAAGCTCAGATGGAGGAGGAGGAAAATGGGAAGCAGAGGCAGGGGCGAAGAGGCAGAGGCCCGGTGGCACGCGTGAGTTGATAGGAGTCTGGAGGCAGGAAGGCTAATGCTAGGAGTGGAAGCAGCAGCAAGGCAGGGGCAAGGAGGGCATGAAGAGACAATCTCAGGGAGTTTGTGGTGAAGCAAATATGAGTGCAGGGGACAAGCCTCAGGAACTCAGCCGCTGATGGAAGTTGGTGGCGAGGAAGGCCAGGATGCTTGCCACGGGACGGGCGCCGTGCCCCCAAGCCCATGTACCAACGAGACGGAAATAGAGCCAGGGCATTCTGGGGCACAGGCCTCTGCCCCTCGCTGCCCACAGTGCCTTGCTTCAGGGTGTAGACCAGAGGGGTAAAGAATGCCTTCTTTGGTTGGGGTACTTCCTGGGGATAATCCCGTGGTCCTGCCGCATTCACATGTCTCCCCTCATTGCATTCCGCCAAGAGTTGTTTGCAATTCAGGTCGCTCAAGCTGCACGGTACAGGGAATGGGAAACAGGTAAGGACAGCAGGGGAAGACACAAGTGCCAATGGGCTGGCCAACATGCAGGGCTGGGCTCCCTAGCCACGCCCACCACAACAATATCAGGCTTGATTCGATCAAGTCGGACCCAGTGCCCTGAAAACCCTTAGCACCTTCCAAGGCACGGTAAACTGGGTGTGCTCGCAAGTGCGTGAGTGTGTCCGTGTTTGGTTGTACGAGTGCGTGTGTGTTCCTGACACCGTACATGGGTGTACTTCCTAAACATAAGTCTGGATATGTGTAAATAGGCATCTGGATGTGGATCCAGGAGGTCCGGTCACAGTGTGTTCTGAGTGAGCATGTGGAGGCTGCGGCGAGTGACAGAGAAAGACAGAGATGGAGAGTGGGCTTGCATGTGAGAAATTTTCTGTCCATGTGCGGTGGCAGGAGTGTGTCCGATATGAAGTTGAACAGATGCAATTCAAAGTGTGTGCACGTATACTTGCTTGCTTGAAATTCCCAGGAAACCATTCATTTGGCAAGGCTGCCTTTAGTGCTGTCTGCTTCTCCAAGGTCTCCAGACATGAGTCCGGGGATGCTAAGCAGCCACTGCTGTTGGCGATCCGCATGACAGTGATGATGACGCCTACGAATAGCATTGCTGGGAGCCAGGGTGCCTTGGCCAACGCAGGGAAGCGTCAGAATGCCCTTTCCCTGGTGTCTGAGCATAGCACCCTGCAGGAGCCTTAAACTTATGGCTGTGAGCCAACGGCCCCCGCATTGCCAGCTCCTGCCTATAGCCATTATGACCCACCGCTACTCGGTAGGAGGAAGGATCTGGCAGAGATGTGGGCCAGAGAGGCCAGGCAAGAGGGCAAACAAGAGTGGAGCGGTCACCTGTGCAGTTAGGAGAACCCAATAACCCCTCACCTGCAGACCTTGAATCTCCATTCTGCTGTCATCGAACAGATGACGTGGATGGGGAGAGAGGTGGCGGATTCAGACACCGGCCACTTGCAGGACTGGCAAGGGCAGAGGAGGTGGGGGAGCTGTCCAACACGGGTTCAGCCAGGATGTGGGATGGAGCGGGAGCGGAGGTGCACAGTGGACCCAGCCCGTCCCAGCGGGGATTCCAGGTGTGCGATTTGTGGCTCCGGAGCTCCTGTATTTCCCTGTTGGCCTGTGAGAACTGGTGAGCAGTCAGAGCCAACCCCTAAGGGCCTTCGCGTCCCTTTCGCTATGGCAACTCCACTTGGAACACTGGCACACGTCAGCAGGTGGCGCCTAGAACCTGATCACGTCACAGAGCGCCTAACCCTCCAGGCACCGCCCAGAGGCTTCCCAGCACCCCTGGGGCGCATGTGCAGTCAAGGAGGCATAAGCAGGGCCTGATGGGCTGTGAGCAACAACTGACTACCGCTAAGAGGCGTCACTCCCCCTCCCGCTAAAGCTGATCCTGTTGGAATGCAAATGCAAGTGCACCTCAGCACACTGGGCAAGGCATAGAAACCCAAATCATCCAGCCACCTCCTGGAGGCTTTGCTACACGGCGGGCCGCGCATGCGCAGTCCTGCAACATCAGAAGCACACCAGGCTGCTACCTAGCAAGCCAGTGAAGGGCTTCAAGTGGTCTCGGTCAAGTGAGCAGTTGCTTTTTCCAGACTAATAGGATGTCAGTCGCAGGAAAAGGAGCCACAAGGTAGAAAAGGAAGGCCCCAACCCTCCTCCCTCATATACACACCTCCTGCACAGAGAAAAGAAGCAGAGGGATTTGGGGACAGAACAGGGAGACTACAGCTTAGAGGAATGCGGACTGTTGTGCACGAGAGGACTGGGAGAGGCCAGGAGTACAGAGGCTGAGAGCAGAGGGCGAATTGGAGAAGATAACAAGGGCCAGGAAGAGGGAGGGGGTTCTGAATTCCTCAGAGGAAGGGACGAGATGCGTCGGGAGCTGTGTAGCCTGTGAAGCTCAGATGAGGAGGAGGAAAATGGGAAGCAGAGGCAGGGGCGAAGAGGCAGAGGCCCGGTGGCACGCGTGAGTTGATAGGAGTCTGGAGGCAGGAAGGCTAATGCTAGGAGTGGAAGCAGCAGCAAGGCAGGGGCAAGGAGGGCATGAAGAGACAATCTCAGGGAGTTTGTGGTGAAGCAAATATGAGTGCAGGGGACAAGCCTCAGGAACTCAGCCGCTGATGGAAGTTGGTGGCGAGGAAGGCCAGGATGCTTGCCACGGGACGGGCGCCGTGCCCCCAAGCCCATGTACCAACGAGACGGAAATAGAGCCAGGGCATTCTGGGGCACAGGCCTCTGCCCCTCGCTGCCCACAGTGCCTTGCTTCAGGGTGTAGACCAGAGGGGTAAAGAATGCCTTCTTTGGTTGGGGTACTTCCTGGGGATAATCCCGTGGTCCTGCCGCATTCACATGTCTCCCCTCATTGCATTCCGCCAAGAGTTGTTTGCAATTCAGGTCGCTCAAGCTGCACGGTACAGGGAATGGGAAACAGGTAAGGACAGCAGGGGAAGACACAAGTGCCAATGGGCTGGCCAACATGCAGGGCTGGGCTCCCTAGCCACGCCCACCACAACAATATCAGGCTTGATTCGATCAAGTCGGACCCAGTGCCCTGAAAACCCTTAGCACCTTCCAAGGCACGGTAAACTGGGTGTGCTCGCAAGTGCGTGAGTGTGTCCGTGTTTGGTTGTACGAGTGCGTGTGTGTTCCTGACACCGTACATGGGTGTACTTCCTAAACATAAGTCTGGATATGTGTAAATAGGCATCTGGATGTGGATCCAGGAGGTCCCGTCACAGTGTGTTCTGAGTGAGCATGTGGAGGCTGCGGCGAGTGACAGAGAAAGACAGAGATGGAGAGTGGGCTTGCATGTGAGAAATTTTCTGTCCATGTGCGGTGGCAGGAGTGTGTCCGATATGAAGTTGAACAGATGCAATTCAAAGTGTGTGCACGTATACTTGCTTGCTTGAAATTCCCAGGAAACCATTCATTTGGCAAGGCTGCCTTTAGTGCTGTCTGCTTCTCCAAGGTCTCCAGACATGAGTCCGGGGATGCTAAGCAGCCACTGCTGTTGGCGATCCGCATGACAGTGATGATGACGCCTACGAATAGCATTGCTGGGAGCCAGGGTGCCTTGGCCAACGCAGGGAAGCGTCAGAATGCCCTTTCCCTGGTGTCTGAGCATAGCACCCTGCAGGAGCCTTAAACTTATGGCTGTGAGCCAACGGCCCCCGCATTGCCAGCTCCTGCCTATAGCCATTATGACCCACCGCTACTCGGTAGGAGGAAGGATCTGGCAGAGATGTGGGCCAGAGAGGCCAGGCAAGAGGGCAAACAAGAGTGGAGCGGTCACCTGTGCAGTTAGGAGAACCCAATAACCCCTCACCTGCAGACCTTGAATCTCCATTCTGCTGTCATCGAACAGATGACGTGGATGGGGAGAGAGGTGGCGGATTCAGACACCGGCCACTTGCAGGACTGGCAAGGGCAGAGGAGGTGGGGGAGCTGTCCAACACGGGTTCAGCCAGGATGTGGGATGGAGCGGGAGCGGAGGTGCACAGTGGACCCAGCCCGTCCCAGCGGGGATTCCAGGTGTGCGATTTGTGGCTCCGGAGCTCCTGTATTTCCCTGTTGGCCTGTGAGAACTGGTGAGCAGTCAGAGCCAACCCCTAAGGGCCTTCGCGTCCCTTTCGCTATGGCAACTCCACTTGGAACACTGGCACACGTCAGCAGGTGGCGCCTAGAACCTGATCACGTCACAGAGCGCCTAACCCTCCAGGCACCGCCCAGAGGCTTCCCAGCACCCCTGGGGCGCATGTGCAGTCAAGGAGGCATAAGCAGGGCCTGATGGGCTGTGAGCAACAACTGACTACCGCTAAGAGGCGTCACTCCCCCTCCCGCTAAAGCTGATCCTGTTGGAATGCAAATGCAAGTGCACCTCAGCACACTGGGCAAGGCATAGAAACCCAAATCATCCAGCCACCTCCTGGAGGCTTTGCTACACGGCGGCCGCGCATGCGCAGTCCTGCAACATCAGAAGCACACCAGGCTGCTACCTAGCAAGCCAGTGAAGGGCTTCAAGTGGTCTCGGTCAAGTGAGCAGTTGCTTTTTCCAGACTAATAGGATGTCAGTCGCAGGAAAAGGAGCCACAAGGTAGAAAAGGAAGGCCCCAACCCTCCTCCCTCATATACACACCTCCTGCACAGAGAAAAGAAGCAGAGGGATTTGGGGACAGAACAGGGAGACTACAGCTTAGAGGAATGCGGACTGTTGTGCACGAGAGGACTGGGAGAGGCCAGGAGTACAGAGGCTGAGAGCAGAGGGCGAATTGGAGAAGATAACAAGGGCCAGGAAGAGGGAGGGGGTTCTGAATTCCTCAGAGGAAGGGACGAGATGCGTCGGGAGCTGTGTAGCCTGTGAAGCTCAGATGGAGGAGGAGGAAAATGGGAAGCAGAGGCAGGGGCGAAGAGGCAGAGGCCCGGTGGCACGCGTGAGTTGATAGGAGTCTGGAGGCAGGAAGGCTAATGCTAGGAGTGGAAGCAGCAGCAAGGCAGGGGCAAGGAGGGCATGAAGAGACAATCTCAGGGAGTTTGTGGTGAAGCAAATATGAGTGCAGGGGACAAGCCTCAGGAACTCAGCCGCTGATGGAAGTTGGTGGCGAGGAAGGCCAGGATGCTTGCCACGGGACGGGCGCCGTGCCCCCAAGCCCATGTACCAACGAGACGGAAATAGAGCCAGGGCATTCTGGGGCACAGGCCTCTGCCCCTCGCTGCCCACAGTGCCTTGCTTCAGGGTGTAGACCAGAGGGGTAAAGAATGCCTTCTTTGGTTGGGGTACTTCCTGGGGATAATCCCGTGGTCCTGCCGCATTCACATGTCTCCCCTCATTGCATTCCGCCAAGAGTTGTTTGCAATTCAGGTCGCTCAAGCTGCACGGTACAGGGAATGGGAAACAGGTAAGGACAGCAGGGGAAGACACAAGTGCCAATGGGCTGGCCAACATGCAGGGCTGGGCTCCCTAGCCACGCCCACCACAACAATATCAGGCTTGATTCGATCAAGTCGGACCCAGTGCCCTGAAAACCCTTAGCACCTTCCAAGGCACGGTAAACTGGGTGTGCTCGCAAGTGCGTGAGTGTGTCCGTGTTTGGTTGTACGAGTGCGTGTGTGTTCCTGACACCGTACATGGGTGTACTTCCTAAACATAAGTCTGGATATGTGTAAATAGGCATCTGGATGTGGATCCAGGAGGTCCCGTCACAGTGTGTTCTGAGTGAGCATGTGGAGGCTGCGGCGAGTGACAGAGAAAGACAGAGATGGAGAGTGGGCTTGCATGTGAGAAATTTTCTGTCCATGTGCGGTGGCAGGAGTGTGTCCGATATGAAGTTGAACAGATGCAATTCAAAGTGTGTGCACGTATACTTGCTTGCTTGAAATTCCCAGGAAACCATTCATTTGGCAAGGCTGCCTTTAGTGCTGTCTGCTTCTCCAAGGTCTCCAGACATGAGTCCGGGGATGCTAAGCAGCCACTGCTGTTGGCGATCCGCATGACAGTGATGATGACGCCTACGAATAGCATTGCTGGGAGCCAGGGTGCCTTGGCCAACGCAGGGAAGCGTCAGAATGCCCTTTCCCTGGTGTCTGAGCATAGCACCCTGCAGGAGCCTTAAACTTATGGCTGTGAGCCAACGGCCCCCGCATTGCCAGCTCCTGCCTATAGCCATTATGACCCACCGCTACTCGGTAGGAGGAAGGATCTGGCAGAGATGTGGGCCAGAGAGGCCAGGCAAGAGGGCAAACAAGAGTGGAGCGGTCACCTGTGCAGTTAGGAGAACCCAATAACCCCTCACCTGCAGACCTTGAATCTCCATTCTGCTGTCATCGAACAGATGACGTGGATGGGGAGAGAGGTGGGCGGATTCAGACACCGGCCACTTGCAGGACTGGCAAGGGCAGAGGAGGTGGGGGAGCTGTCCAACACGGGTTCAGCCAGGATGTGGGATG
This sequence comes from Perognathus longimembris pacificus, assembly GCF_023159225.1. Classification (NCBI taxonomy): domain Eukaryota; kingdom Metazoa; phylum Chordata; class Mammalia; order Rodentia; family Heteromyidae; genus Perognathus; species Perognathus longimembris. Next base: position 9,665 of record NW_025959521.1, on the reverse strand, counting down.
GAGCGGGAGCGGAGGTGCACAGTGGACCCAGCCCGTCCCAGCGGGGATTCCAGGTGTGCGATTTGTGGCTCCGGAGCTCCTGTATTTCCCTGTTGGCCTGTGAGAACTGGTGAGCAGTCAGAGCCAACCCCTAAGGGCCTTCGCGTCCCTTTCGCTATGGCAACTCCACTTGGAACACTGGCACACGTCAGCAGGTGGCGCCTAGAACCTGATCACGTCACAGAGCGCCCTAACCCTCCAGGCACCGCCCAGAGGCTTCCCAGCACCCCTGGGGCGCATGTGCAGTCAAGGAGGCATAAGCAGGGCCTGATGGGCTGTGAGCAACAACTGACTACCGCTAAGAGGCGTCACTCCCCCTCCCGCTAAAGCTGATCCTGTTGGAATGCAAATGCAAGTGCACCTCAGCACACTGGGCAAGGCATAGAAACCCAAATCATCCAGCCACCTCCTGGAGGCTTTGCTACACGGCGGGCCGCGCATGCGCAGTCCTGCAACATCAGAAGCACACCAGGCTGCTACCTAGCAAGCCAGTGAAGGGCTTCAAGTGGTCTCGGTCAAGTGAGCAGTTGCTTTTTCCAGACTAATAGGATGTCAGTCGCAGGAAAAGGAGCCACAAGGTAGAAAAGGAAGGCCCCAACCCTCCTCCCTCATATACACACCTCCTGCACAGAGAAAAGAAGCAGAGGGATTTGGGGACAGAACAGAACAGGGAGACTACAGCTTAGAGGAATGCGGACTCTTGTGCACGAGAGGACTGGGAGAGGCCAGGAGTACAGAGGCTGAGAGCAGAGGGCGAATTGGAGAAGATAACAAGGGCCAGGAAGAGGGAGGGGGTTCTGAATTCCTCAGAGGAAGGGACGAGATGCGTCGGGAGCTGTGTAGCCTGTGAAGCTCAGATGGAGGAGGAGGAAAATGGGAAGCAGAGGCAGGGGCGAAGAGGCAGAGGCCCGGTGGCACGCGTGAGTTGATAGGAGTCTGGAGGCAGGAAGGCTAATGCTAGGAGTGGAAGCAGCAGCAAGGCAGGGGCAAGGAGGGCATGAAGAGACAATCTCAGGGAGTTTGTGGTGAAGCAAATATGAGTGCAGGGGACAAGCCTCAGGAACTCAGCCGCTGATGGAAGTTGGTGGCGAGGAAGGCCAGGATGCTTGCCACGGGACGGGCGCCGTGCCCCCAAGCCCATGTACCAACGAGACGGAAATAGAGCCAGGGCATTCTGGGGCACAGGCCTCTGCCCCTCGCTGCCCACAGTGCCTTGCTTCAGGGTGTAGACCAGAGGGGTAAAGAATGCCTTCTTTGGTTGGGGTACTTCCTGGGGATAATCCCGTGGTCCTGCCGCATTCACATGTCTCCCCTCATTGCATTCCGCCAAGAGTTGTTTGCAATTCAGGTCGCTCAAGCTGCACGGTACAGGGAATGGGAAACAGGTAAGGACAGCAGGGGAAGACACAAGTGCCAATGGGCTGGCCAACATGCAGGGCTGGGCTCCCTAGCCACGCCCACCACAACAATATCAGGCTTGATTCGATCAAGTCGGACCCAGTGCCCTGAAAACCCTTAGCACCTTCCAAGGCACGGTAAACTGGGTGTGCTCGCAAGTGCGTGAGTGTGTCCGTGTTTGGTTGTACGAGTGCGTGTGTGTTCCTGACACCGTACATGGGTGTACTTCCTAAACATAAGTCTGGATATGTGTAAATAGGCATCTGGATGTGGATCCAGGAGGTCCGGTCACAGTGTGTTCTGAGTGAGCATGTGGAGGCTGCGGCGAGTGACAGAGAAAGACAGAGATGGAGAGTGGGCTTGCATGTGAGAAATTTTCTGTCCATGTGCGGTGGCAGGAGTGTGTCCGATATGAAGTTGAACAGATGCAATTCAAAGTGTGTGCACGTATACTTGCTTGCTTGAAATTCCCAGGAAACCATTCATTTGGCAAGGCTGCCTTTAGTGCTGTCTGCTTCTCCAAGGTCTCCAGACATGAGTCCGGGGATGCTAAGCAGCCACTGCTGTTGGCGATCCGCATGACAGTGATGATGACGCCTACGAATAGCATTGCTGGGAGCCAGGGTGCCTTGGCCAACGCAGGGAAGCGTCAGAATGCCCTTTCCCTGGTGTCTGAGCATAGCACCCTGCAGGAGCCTTAAACTTATGGCTGTGAGCCAACGGCCCCCGCATTGCCAGCTCCTGCCTATAGCCATTATGACCCACCGCTACTCGGTAGGAGGAAGGATCTGGCAGAGATGTGGGCCAGAGAGGCCAGGCAAGAGGGCAAACAAGAGTGGAGCGGTCACCTGTGCAGTTAGGAGAACCCAATAACCCCTCACCTGCAGACCTTGAATCTCCATTCTGCTGTCATCGAACAGATGACGTGGATGGGGAGAGAGGTGGCGGATTCAGACACCGGCCACTTGCAGGACTGGCAAGGGCAGAGGAGGTGGGGGAGCTGTCCAACACGGGTTCAGCCAGGATGTGGGATGGAGCGGGAGCGGAGGTGCACAGTGGACCCAGCCCGTCCCAGCGGGGATTCCAGGTGTGCGATTTGTGGCTCCGGAGCTCCTGTATTTCCCTGTTGGCCTGTGAGAACTGGTGAGCAGTCAGAGCCAACCCCTAAGGGCCTTCGCGTCCCTTTCGCTATGGCAACTCCACTTGGAACACTGGCACACGTCAGCAGGTGGCGCCTAGAACCTGATCACGTCACAGAGCCCCTAACCCTCCAGGCACCGCCCAGAGGCTTCCCAGCACCCCTGGGGCGCATGTGCAGTCAAGGAGGCATAAGCAGGGCCTGATGGGCTGTGAGCAACAACTGACTACCGCTAAGAGGCGTCACTCCCCCTCCCGCTAAAGCTGATCCTGTTGGAATGCAAATGCAAGTGCACCTCAGCACACTGGGCAAGGCATAGAAACCCAAATCATCCAGCCACCTCCTGGAGGCTTTGCTACACGGCGGGCCGCGCATGCGCAGTCCTGCAACATCAGAAGCACACCAGGCTGCTACCTAGCAAGCCAGTGAAGGGCTTCAAGTGGTCTCGGTCAAGTGAGCAGTTGCTTTTTCCAGACTAATAGGATGTCAGTCGCAGGAAAAGGAGCCACAAGGTAGAAAAGGAAGGCCCCAACCCTCCTCCCTCATATACACACCTCCTGCACAGAGAAAAGAAGCAGAGGGATTTGGGGACAGAACAGGGAGACTACAGCTTAGAGGAATGCGGACTCTTGTGCACGAGAGGACTGGGAGAGGCCAGGAGTACAGAGGCTGAGAGCAGAGGGCGAATTGGAGAAGATAACAAGGGCCAGGAAGAGGGAGGGGGTTCTGAATTCCTCAGAGGAAGGGACGAGATGCGTCGGGAGCTGTGTAGCCTGTGAAGCTCAGATGGAGGAGGAGGAAAATGGGAAGCAGAGGCAGGGGCGAAGAGGCAGAGGCCCGGTGGCACGCGTGAGTTGATAGGAGTCTGGAGGCAGGAAGGCTAATGCTAGGAGTGGAAGCAGCAGCAAGGCAGGGGCAAGGAGGGCATGAAGAGACAATCTCAGGGAGTTTGTGGTGAAGCAAATATGAGTGCAGGGGACAAGCCTCAGGAACTCAGCCGCTGATGGAAGTTGGTGGCGAGGAAGGCCAGGATGCTTGCCACGGGACGGGCGCCGTGCCCCCAAGCCCATGTACCAACGAGACGGAAATAGAGCCAGGGCATTCTGGGGCACAGGCCTCTGCCCCTCGCTGCCCACAGTGCCTTGCTTCAGGGTGTAGACCAGAGGGGTAAAGAATGCCTTCTTTGGTTGGGGTACTTCCTGGGGATAATCCCGTGGTCCTGCCGCATTCACATGTCTCCCCTCATTGCATTCCGCCAAGAGTTGTTTGCAATTCAGGTCGCTCAAGCTGCACGGTACAGGGAATGGGAAACAGGTAAGGACAGCAGGGGAAGACACAAGTGCCAATGGGCTGGCCAACATGCAGGGCTGGGCTCCCTAGCCACGCCCACCACAACAATATCAGGCTTGATTCGATCAAGTCGGACCCAGTGCCCTGAAAACCCTTAGCACCTTCCAAGGCACGGTAAACTGGGTGTGCTCGCAAGTGCGTGAGTGTGTCCGTGTTTGGTTGTACGAGTGCGTGTGTGTTCCTGACACCGTACATGGGTGTACTTCCTAAACATAAGTCTGGATATGTGTAAATAGGCATCTGGATGTGGATCCAGGAGGTCCGGTCACAGTGTGTTCTGAGTGAGCATGTGGAGGCTGCGGCGAGTGACAGAGAAAGACAGAGATGGAGAGTGGGCTTGCATGTGAGAAATTTTCTGTCCATGTGCGGTGGCAGGAGTGTGTCCGATATGAAGTTGAACAGATGCAATTCAAAGTGTGTGCACGTATACTTGCTTGCTTGAAATTCCCAGGAAACCATTCATTTGGCAAGGCTGCCTTTAGTGCTGTCTGCTTCTCCAAGGTCTCCAGACATGAGTCCGGGGATGCTAAGCAGCCACTGCTGTTGGCGATCCGCATGACAGTGATGATGACGCCTACGAATAGCATTGCTGGGAGCCAGGGTGCCTTGGCCAACGCAGGGAAGCGTCAGAATGCCCTTTCCCTGGTGTCTGAGCATAGCACCCTGCAGGAGCCTTAAACTTATGGCTGTGAGCCAACGGCCCCCGCATTGCCAGCTCCTGCCTATAGCCATTATGACCCACCGCTACTCGGTAGGAGGAAGGATCTGGCAGAGATGTGGGCCAGAGAGGCCAGGCAAGAGGGCAAACAAGAGTGGAGCGGTCACCTGTGCAGTTAGGAGAACCCAATAACCCCTCACCTGCAGACCTTGAATCTCCATTCTGCTGTCATCGAACAGATGACGTGGATGGGGAGAGAGGTGGCGGATTCAGACACCGGCCACTTGCAGGACTGGCAAGGGCAGAGGAGGTGGGGGAGCTGTCCAACACGGGTTCAGCCAGGATGTGGGATGGAGCGGGAGCGGAGGTGCACAGTGGACCCAGCCCGTCCCAGCGGGGATTCCAGGTGTGCGATTTGTGGCTCCGGAGCTCCTGTATTTCCCTGTTGGCCTGTGAGAACTGGTGAGCAGTCAGAGCCAACCCCTAAGGGGCCTTCGCGTCCCTTTCGCTATGGCAACTCCACTTGGAACACTGGCACACGTCAGCAGGTGGCGCCTAGAACCTGATCACGTCACAGAGCGCCTAACCCTCCAGGCACCGCCCAGAGGCTTCCCAGCACCCCTGGGGCGCATGTGCAGTCAAGGAGGCATAAGCAGGGCCTGATGGGCTGTGAGCAACAACTGACTACCGCTAAGAGGCGTCACTCCCCCTCCCGCTAAAGCTGATCCTGTTGGAATGCAAATGCAAGTGCACCTCAGCACACTGGGCAAGGCATAGAAACCCAAATCATCCAGCCACCTCCTGGAGGCTTTGCTACACGGCGGGCCGCGCATGCGCAGTCCTGCAACATCAGAAGCACACCAGGCTGCTACCTAGCAAGCCAGTGAAGGGCTTCAAGTGGTCTCGGTCAAGTGAGCAGTTGCTTTTTCCAGACTAATAGGATGTCAGTCGCAGGAAAAGGAGCCACAAGGTAGAAAAGGAAGGCCCCAACCCTCCTCCCTCATATACACACCTCCTGCACAGAGAAAAGAAGCAGAGGGATTTGGGGACAGAACAGGGAGACTACAGCTTAGAGGAATGCGGACTGTTGTGCACGAGAGGACTGGGAGAGGCCAGGAGTACAGAGGCTGAGAGCAGAGGGCGAATTGGAGAAGATAACAAGGGCCAGGAAGAGGGAGGGGGTTCTGAATTCCTCAGAGGAAGGGACGAGATGCGTCGGGAGCTGTGTAGCCTGTGAAGCTCAGATGGAGGAGGAGGAAAATGGGAAGCAGAGGCAGGGGCGAAGAGGCAGAGGCCCGGTGGCACGCGTGAGTTGATAGGAGTCTGGAGGCAGGAAGGCTAATGCTAGGAGTGGAAGCAGCAGCAAGGCAGGGGCAAGGAGGGCATGAAGAGACAATCTCAGGGAGTTTGTGGTGAAGCAAATATGAGTGCAGGGGACAAGCCTCAGGAACTCAGCCGCTGATGGAAGTTGGTGGCGAGGAAGGCCAGGATGCTTGCCACGGGACGGGCGCCGTGCCCCCAAGCCCATGTACCAACGAGACGGAAATAGAGCCAGGGCATTCTGGGGCACAGGCCTCTGCCCCTCGCTGCCCACAGTGCCTTGCTTCAGGGTGTAGACCAGAGGGGTAAAGAATGCCTTCTTTGGTTGGGGTACTTCCTGGGGATAATCCCGTGGTCCTGCCGCATTCACATGTCTCCCCTCATTGCATTCCGCCAAGAGTTGTTTGCAATTCAGGTCGCTCAAGCTGCACGGTACAGGGAATGGGAAACAGGTAAGGACAGCAGGGGAAGACACAAGTGCCAATGGGCTGGCCAACATGCAGGGCTGGGCTCCCTAGCCACGCCCACCACAACAATATCAGGCTTGATTCGATCAAGTCGGACCCAGTGCCCTGAAAACCCTTAGCACCTTCCAAGGCACGGTAAACTGGGTGTGCTCGCAAGTGCGTGAGTGTGTCCGTGTTTGGTTGTACGAGTGCGTGTGTGTTCCTGACACCGTACATGGGTGTACTTCCTAAACATAAGTCTGGATATGTGTAAATAGGCATCTGGATGTGGATCCAGGAGGTCCCGTCACAGTGTGTTCTGAGTGAGCATGTGGAGGCTGCGGCGAGTGACAGAGAAAGACAGAGATGGAGAGTGGGCTTGCATGTGAGAAATTTTCTGTCCATGTGCGGTGGCAGGAGTGTGTCCGATATGAAGTTGAACAGATGCAATTCAAAGTGTGTGCACGTATACTTGCTTGCTTGAAATTCCCAGGAAACCATTCATTTGGCAAGGCTGCCTTTAGTGCTGTCTGCTTCTCCAAGGTCTCCAGACATGAGTCCGGGGATGCTAAGCAGCCACTGCTGTTGGCGATCCGCATGACAGTGATGATGACGCCTACGAATAGCATTGCTGGGAGCCAGGGTGCCTTGGCCAACGCAGGGAAGCGTCAGAATGCCCTTTCCCTGGTGTCTGAGCATAGCACCCTGCAGGAGCCTTAAACTTATGGCTGTGAGCCAACGGCCCCGCATTGCCAGCTCCTGCCTATAGCCATTATGACCCACCGCTACTCGGTAGGAGGAAGGATCTGGCAGAGATGTGGGCCAGAGAGGCCAGGCAAGAGGGCAAACAAGAGTGGAGCGGTCACCTGTGCAGTTAGGAGAACCCAATAACCCCTCACCTGCAGACCTTGAATCTCCATTCTGCTGTCATCGAACAGATGACGTGGATGGGGAGAGAGGTGGCGGATTCAGACACCGGCCACTTGCAGGACTGGCAAGGGCAGAGGAGGTGGGGGAGCTGTCCAACACGGGTTCAGCCAGGATGTGGGATGGAGCGGAGCGGAGGTGCACAGTGGGACCCAGCCCGTCCCAGCGGGGATTCCAGGTGTGCGATTTGTGGCTCCGGAGCTCCTGTATTTCCCTGTTGGCCTGTGAGAACTGGTGAGCAGTCAGAGCCAACCCCTAAGGGCCTTCGCGTCCCTTTCGCTATGGCAACTCCACTTGGAACACTGGCACACGTCAGCAGGTGGCGCCTAGAACCTGATCACGTCACAGAGCGCCTAACCCTCCAGGCACCGCCCAGAGGCTTCCCAGCACCCCTGGGGCGCATGTGCAGTCAAGGAGGCATAAGCAGGGCCTGATGGGCTGTGAGCAACAACTGACTACCGCTAAGAGGCGTCACTCCCCCTCCCGCTAAAGCTGATCCTGTTGGAATGCAAATGCAAGTGCACCTCAGCACACTGGGCAAGGCATAGAAACCCAAATCATCCAGCCACCTCCTGGAGGCTTTGCTACACGGCGGGCCGCGCATGCGCAGTCCTGCAACATCAGAAGCACACCAGGCTGCTACCTAGCAAGCCAGTGAAGGGCTTCAAGTGGTCTCGGTCAAGTGAGCAGTTGCTTTTTCCAGAACTAATAGGATGTCAGTCGCAGGAAAAGGAGCCACAAGGTAGAAAAGGAAGGCCCCAACCCTCCTCCCTCATATACACACCTCCTGCACAGAGAAAAGAAGCAGAGGGATTTGGGGACAGAACAGAACAGGGAGACTACAGCTTAGAGGAATGCGGACTCTTGTGCACGAGAGGACTGGGAGAGGCCAGGAGTACAGAGGCTGAGAGCAGAGGGGCGAATTGGAGAAGATAACAAGGGCCAGGAAGAGGGAGGGGGTTCTGAATTCCTCAGAGGAAGGGACGAGATGCGTCGGGAGCTGTGTAGCCTGTGAAGCTCAGATGGAGGAGGAGGAAAATGGGAAGCAGAGGCAGGGGCGAAGAGGCACAGGCCCGGGTGGCACGCGTGAGTTGATAGGAGTCTGGAGGCAGGAAGGCTAATGCTAGGAGTGGAAGCAGCAGCAAGGCAGGGCAAGGAGGGCATGAAGAGACAATCTCAGGGAGTTTGTGGTGAAGCAATATGAGTGCAGGGGACAAGCCTCAGGAACTCAGCCGCTGATGGAAGTTGGTGGCGAGGAAGGCCAGGATGCTTGCCACGGGACGGGCGCCGTGCCCCCAAGCCCATGTACCAACGAGACGGAAATAGAGCCAGGGCATTCTGGGGCACAGGCCTCTGCCCCTCGCTGCCCACAGTGCCTTGCTTCAGGGTGTAGACCAGAGGGTAAAGAATGCCTTCTTTGGTTGGGGTACTTCCTGGGGATAATCCCGTGGTCCTGCCGCATTCACATGTCTCCCCTCATTGCATTCCGCCAAGAGTTGTTTGCAATTCAGGTCGCTCAAGCTGCACGGTACAGGGAATGGAAAACAGGTAAGGACAGCAGGGGAAGACACAAGTGCCAATGGGCTGGCCAACATGCAGGGCTGGGCTCCCTAGCCACGCCCACCACAACAATATCAGGGCTTGATTCGATCAAGTCGGACCCAGTGCCCTGAAAACCCTTAGCACCTTCCAAGGCACGGTAAACTGGGTGTGCTCGCAAGTGCGTGAGTGTGTCCGTGTTTGGTTGTACGAGTGCGTGTGTGTTCCTGACACCGTACATGGGTGTACTTCCTAAACATAAGTCTGGATATGTGTAAATAGGCATCTGGATGTGGATCCAAGGAGGTCCCGTCACAGTGTGTTCTGAGTGAGCATGTGGAGGCTGCGGCGAGTGACAGAGAAAGACAGAGATGGAGAGTGGGCTTGCATGTGAGAAATTTTCTGTCCATGTGCGGTGGCAGGAGTGTGTCCGATATGAAGTTGAACAGATGCAATTCAAAGTGTGTGCACGTATACTTGCTTGCTTGAAATTCCCAGGAAACCATTCATTTGGCAAGGCTGCCTTTAGTGCTGTCTGCTTCTCCAAGGTCTCCAGACATGAGTCCGGGGATGCTAAGCAGCCACTGCTGTTGGCGATCCGCATGACAGTGATGATGACGCCTACGAATAGCATTGCTGGGAGCCAGGGTGCCTTGGCCAACGCAGGGAAGCGTCCAGAATGCCCTTTCCCTGGTGTCTGAGCATAGCACCCTGCAGAGCCTTAAACTTATGGCTGTGAGCCAACGGCCCCGCATTGCCAGCTCCTGCCTATAGCCATTATGACCCACCGCTACTCGGTAGGAGGAAGGATCTGGCAGAGATGTGGGCCAGAGAGGCCAGGCAAGAGGGC